>NW_010421407.1:25378-31890 GCF_000710305.1 Buceros rhinoceros silvestris | reverse complement strand
GAATGCCAGAAATAGATAAACACCATAAAATGCTCCACATAGCTTACATCTACAATTCCAAAAATGAAAGAAATCAATATATTTCTCAAAAATATTCCTTTGACAAAAAAAGGCAGGCTTTCTGCTCAGTCAGGATACAAACCAATGAAATATTTTTTTTTAATTACATAAAAGCAGCAGTGAAATTGCAAAGGAAGCCATCAAAAGAAATGTAGAAATTAATGTTTTAGTAGGAACTTCAAGGCTGTTCACTTTCCTAAATAACTGCTTCCAAATACTAAGCCAAATTAATTCATTAATAAGAGGGAAAAAATAATGTAGAATATAACACTCTGCTGTAATAAGGAGGAGATATGAGGGATGATGAACAGTGATAGAGATTTTTTTCATATATGTTTGAAAACAGACTTTATTAAGATCACTGCAGAAAGCTAACCCATGCAAAGGGAATCAGAAAGTGGCACTTTAACACACAAAAATGGTGGTCTCTAAAATAAAAGATCCCAAAATAAAAGCAATGAATTGGCATAATAAGAAA
This sequence comes from Buceros rhinoceros silvestris, assembly GCF_000710305.1. Classification (NCBI taxonomy): domain Eukaryota; kingdom Metazoa; phylum Chordata; class Aves; order Bucerotiformes; family Bucerotidae; genus Buceros; species Buceros rhinoceros. The sequence goes on along the minus strand of NW_010421407.1, from coordinate 31,352 downwards.
TTAAGAGGTGTCAAGATCCTTTCAACATATAAAAGATACAACTGTGGGGAAGAAGTACTCTGACAAATTGGGATTTCCAGAAGACATACATCTGTCAAACTCAGTTTTGGAGGAGAAAATCTTAAAAATGATACTTGATTGTATTAGCTGTTTGTTGCCTGTGAGAAGAGGGAGAGAGAAGACACAATTGCTTTTCTTTTTCTCTTCTACTTACATCATCTTTTATAAGGCAGAAATGGCACTGAACAGATGTGGGAGATCCAGACTTTGCGGAATTAGCAAGGAAGCTTCATGAAAAGAAAAACTTGAATTTTCCTCCTTTCTATAAATAGCTGAATATGCTTGAGATGGTGCAATGTGGAGTGCCTGGCTGTTGTCCTGGAGGTACATCCCTGCAGGAAAAGTGTCAGTCGACGGAGAAGAGTTTTACTTTCTTTTAGTAAGAAAGACGTTTTCAGCACCGGTTCTTGTTCTGGTTCTGGTCAGCAAGGCTGGACAAACTCAGCCCCAGCGCTCAGGATGGCTCAGTACAGGCAGCACCTAGTTCTCCCTGGGCACATGCAGTTGCTTTGACTGCTGGAACATACTGATTGAAACAGCAAATTAGATGCAGAGCTGATCGGGCCGTCTCTCTCCCCACCAGCCGCAATATTTGCACACTGTTGTGAATACCTTCAAATACACCAGCTGGCTCCATTCGGACACAAATATACTGGTATTGAATTCAAAATTTTTGTCACTAGAAGAACATGCCTCAGTGATCTCAGATGAGAATCAGGACTATTACCTTTGAGTACCCACTTGAAATCGAACTTGCTTTCAGACTCCCTTGCAGAAATGAGATGTGCTAGCATTCACAAATGACCCAAGAGATGATAACATATTAAACAAATAATTTTTAACTCAGTAGGTGGCATGTTTTATTTCAGATGTGTCTTAAGCCTAAAATATTAACCCTCCTGCAATTAAGAAATTATTCACGTATTCCAAATAACATTCTAAACTTTACTTTCAAGACAATTTCAGATATTTTTCAAGCTTTAATAATGCTTTGAAACATTATTGTAAAGTAGTCTGGAAATACATACAAGTAATTTACAAGTGATTTCACTGTCCAGTATAATGCAAATGGCATGGAATGATAGAGTTACGTGAGTGCCTAGGACTGGAGGGCTGGAGAAGACAAAATCAGGATAGACTGCATCATTTAGGGACAAGAGTTTCCCAAGTCAGTGGACTGTTCTAGTCGAGGTGAAGTCTGCCTGGCATAAAATATATAGATTTTCCCTCCCCAATTCCCACCATCAAGAGGCATAATAAAAGAACTCTTATTACTTCATAAAAGAGATGGGTCTGGCACTCTGCTAGCTAGTGAGGTCTCCCCAGGATACTATGAGAACATCAGTCTCTGACTGATAATTTGCTGCTGTGACATCTATGCACCTGGGAACGCATTGCTAAGTTTTCATAATTGTGAAATACATTCTTGTTTTGTATATGGATCGGCTTGCTCAACATAGCAACAATTCAGACTTTCAATGCCCCGTGATTCATTATTGCCTCCTATTTATTCCATCCCTATCTTGTGCTAATAATTGTTGCAGATATTAAAAAATACATTGTTGTACCTTTCAGCAAATGATCAATGTCAAACAAATAATTTTGCTGACAAAAAGTGATATTGCTTATAGGAGGCTCTCAAATACTTGAAGGTGGAGTAAGAAGAATAAGATTAAGATCTAGCAGAGATTTGATCTCTGTCATCTCCACAACAAGATGTTGACAGCTAGAATAAATAACTTCTCAGGAGCAACTTGTTAAACTGGGTTAAAAGAGGATCTGTAATGATGTGGCCCACTCTAATACCTCCTGCCAATCAGGTTATATTTTATTACTCAGCTGAACTATACAGCATGATTCAGTTTGTGCTAAACTGGAGGAGTCACAAGATACAAACACTCATATTACCTGAGAGCATTTTGGCAGAGAATGTGGGTAAGACCAAGAACATTCTGGTGTCAGCAGAAAAGACAAGGGCTTCATGAGAGCCTAGCAAAGGGCTCGTCTAAGGCCAGGTGGCCACTCTTTGCCATCTAAAAAAATGTTCTCTGTGGTTCTGTGGCAGACATCAGGAAAATCTTTGAAAGTACTATATATACATGTTAAGGGTCGAGGGACCGAGGTAATAACTCCTTGAATTCCTTAACGATCCCCTTTGTCTCGCTAGAGACAGAAGGGTTTCAAGGGGAAAAAAAGAAAATTCACACCTCGGTCTGCGTCCGGGAAACTAAAACAAATTTTTAATAAACAAAAAAACCACGCAACTGTACACTACTATACATATGCACAAACTGAGAAAGAGGAAAAAAACAAAGAAGAGAGGACTTAGATAAGCACAGTTCTTAACAGTCTTGTTCAAGGTCGGTGCTCTGGGCAGACACCCAGCAGCGAGGGGGGAGTGAAGACTCTGCAGCTGCGTTCAGGCAGAGAAAGTAGAATCCTTCTCGCGGCAAGATGGGGGAGGAGAAAACCCCACGCAGCAAGGGAAAAAACCTGCAGGAGGGAAAAAAAAACCTCCCTGTATGAAACAGCCGCGAGTCCGAATATCTCACCCGATTTTCAGACGAGACTCACGGCAGGCACAGTTCACAGTCTGTGATCCTCAGGTCCTCTGGGGGTGCAGGCCCGCAGGTCTCGGCCTGGTCAGGCCTGTTCGGGCCAGCAGAGTGGCAGGAGGGCTCCCTCCGTAACGCTGCCCGGAGTCCAAGAGGAAGATCCACCCCCGGCCTGCTGCTTTTAAAGGCTCCCGATGTAATGTTACGTTCACCTGACTCTCTTAACCAATTAAAGGCGGAATTATTGTACTACATGGAATAATTCTATTTGTCCATTTCCCAAAACAAGGAAGTTTTAGCTCAAACCAGGGCAATACATCAGCTTATACTACCATTAAACATCTTTGAGAGTAGGGTATGGGGCACCGTCAGCCCCTTCAAGCAAGTAAAGGCCCTTCCTGGAAAACGGATGAATTGAAAAACAGCTACCAAATCCAAACCCACCCAAATGGTCAACAAGAAATGGATAGTATTGGTCAAAAAAGGGTTGTAGAGACAGAATAGACATGGTAGTTTCACAGCAATACTAGTTCTTGTGTCCTGAACAAATTATTCTGTATCATGTAGTTTAGAACTTTATACCTCCTGAGAGAACATATAGCTAAAAGGAGCAACTAGCTCTTTAGCAACCTTTTAATACACAGCACCCTCTGTTTGTAAAGGTGTATTTGTGCATTATAGTCATTGTACCTTAGTTTTCTTGCTGATAGCTGGATGCAAAGGTGTTCTGGAATTGTTTTCTCCAGCTTTCAAATATCGTTCTTCTCTGTATTCTCTTTCAAACCACCTTAGAAGTACAAAGATATCAGAACTGAATGCATTCTCCTCTTAGTGTCACCTCTTTAAGAGACATCTGTCCTTTCTGACCCAACATCTTTCTGACTGTGGACCAAAAAAAGGGCCACCAAGTGAAAGCTGAAGTAGAAGGTACCTTCCTCTTCCACAGTATCCTGGTGCTCAGACACTTCCACCGGAAGCAAAAGATTAACTTCTAGTCAATGAGGTATATCCAAATCCAATTTTCCAGTTTTTTTAGACACTGCTCTTCTGACCATAGCATAATCTGAAATGGTGGTACTCTGAAGCTGTGCCACTGCATTGCAAAAAACAGATACTGAAAGGGGCAGAAGAATACTTGGATGACAGCCTGTCTCAGCACGGCATGCTACGGCCTTACCAGGAAGTCTTATGTTCTATTTCTCCTTCAACAGCTGTCTTTGTTTCACACAATACACACGTGGCTGTGTGTATTTTTTCATTAATTAAGGTACCTGGCTGTCCTCTCTCATTGGTATTTACTATTCCACTGGCATATGTGCCAATACCAGAATTTTTAGCAATAATTTTTATGTGTAATCATGGATGAAATCATTAAGTAGTAAGTAAGCAATCATCTGTGAGAAAGTTCCTGTAGAAGCACAACCCTGTCACCACTGCTAACACCCCAGGCACAAACATTTTAGAAGATCAATCCTTGATACTCTTTAATATGTCCTCTACTAACAGAGTGCTCTTACACAAAACTTTTCTTTTTCCCTATGTTTTTGGCTCTGTGAGACCATCTGATATACGTGCCTTACCAGCACAAGGAAACTTAAAATCTCAGAATAAGTCTGTATAGCTTAATGAGGACCTCACCAGTATCGTATGGAGCTGGTGGTGACTGCTTGCTGAGGCAGATTAAGGAACACAGAACTTGACCTGATTTTTGCAGCTACAATAAAGACAAACTGATTAGTTACTGAGTCACATGCCCTTGTCAGCTAGTTCCTTTCAATTGCGTCTTATATCTTTCTTTCCCTCATCTTAACCCATCAATGTCAGAAGTGATGTCTTATGATCTCAGCAAAGCCCATCACGTGTTTGATGCAAAATTACAAAGCAAATGAAAAATAATTCTTGTTCCAGGTTTCTTGCTGTTTTGCTGTGGGTTGAGAGAAAGAGAGGCAAGATGAGAGATAAGGAAGCGACTTCTCCAGTGCCTTTTGTTTCTTTCAGATCACAAAAACGAGATGATGGGTTAGGAAATGGATGAAGGAATTAAATGTTGAGAAATGCGTGCGGAAAGAATTTTCTCCTATACACCTGCATGCAATGCCTTTGAAATCTTTTGATTTGCTTTAGCCTGGAAAAACACCTGGTTTGTAGTTGAGCTCATCCCATGTTAACAATCACGGTGGCATTTACTCAGGAAAAAAAAGACTGAGAATCCTCCTCTGTGTCAGGCAAGTTATTAAGATTCACAGTCAATCTTTGCAGGAAAGGAAAACAACTGTGAACAGCAGAGCTGAGTTTGCTGTAGGACGCCAGGCTGTGGTGGTGGCCTGGGGCAGCACCTTCGGGGCAGACATGCTTGTCTGTAATCCGTCAGCATCCTGAGGGACTCCTGGGGAGAAAATTTAGGATCAGGAGATGGAAAGGATAAACCTCTTTATTTAGGGAGGCCATGCCAGAATAAAGCAATCAGCCCTCACTCTCCAGCTCCAGGCTTCTCTACAGAGCTGCCTAAATCTATTTTCTGTGATGCCCCACAGCTTTCCAACGCTCCCAGTCCACCAGGGCTCAGACTGCAGCAGCTGCTCATAAACATGTGAAACCAATAGGAAAGGACAAGCAACTTCCAAGGACTTAACACTGAATTTCTAAAGGTTTGCGCATTGCTTTGACCTTCCCCGTGAAAGGTTGGAGGGATACCTCTTCTCTAAAAACGTTTTGGTCAAGCTCTTCTTGCAGAATTGAAGGGTAATACAAAGTTGTGATTAGTCTGGGCAAAGCCAGAGTAGTTTAAACTTTAGTGACCTTACGCGGGTAATCAAGACTTTACCGCATCTGGGTTTTGTAAAATGTTTTCTTTAAATTTAGAGTGAAATCCTCTGACCCATTGCTGTGAATAGCCAAACTCTTGGTACCTTTTCTGGAGCTAAGATTTTATCCTTCACTGCATTCTCATTATATTTCAACAGACAATTAAATTAATGAGCATTTAGTGACAAATCAAATCTTTCTGCCTGCTACTGAGATCCTTGTGTACATGAAACTCAGCTACATGTGGTACTTACCCTCTTGTATTAATAAAAGCCTCTCTCCCTGTGATCATAGATGTGCTATTTCTCTGATCCTTACCCAACAAGCTGGGACAATTTTCATGCTCATTTTACAAGGAGTCAGCTGAGGAAACTTGGCCAAGGTCAAAGAGAAGATATGCAATGCAGGAATTGCATAAAATCCCTCCAAAGCAGGTTACTGCTCAGGTTGTCCTTTCTGTCCATCTCCATGGAAATCTAAACTGGGAGACAGAGCTGTTCCCCAACACATACCTGCATGCACTCTCTACCCATACCCAGGCAGCACGTTCAGCA
>NW_010421407.1:24755-25253 GCF_000710305.1 Buceros rhinoceros silvestris | reverse complement strand
GTGACACTGAGCTCCAGGAGCCTCTTTCTTCTGTATGCCAGAGGATTGGGTCTGCAGGCCACAGTATGAAGCACACTTACACAGCTGTGGAGACTTATCACTGCATCCTAGAGATGTCAGGCTGTTACTGTTAATCGCTAATTTGCAAGTCACAGATGGGCTGCATTTGAAGTAAGTGAGCGTGTTAGGTATCAAAGGTGCAAATTCCATGGCTATCCAGTAGTTTAAAGGAGAGGAATAGTGAAAAAATAAATTTTTCTTTATAATTTTATGTAGAAAGGCCTTGGGCTGTTTATGAGAACTCTCAGAATTATTTAGATATTACATTGTTCTTATTTTGTTTGCTATTAGAAATGAAAATATTTGATTAATCCACAAAGTGAATGGTGATCCACATAGAAACAGGAGAGAAGGATTGGAAGTGCCCTCCTTAATTATAAAGTCTATTTTGCTGCTGACTCAGTTATATCATATAACCCTTTTCATAAAATTATCTAA
>NW_010421407.1:0-24573 GCF_000710305.1 Buceros rhinoceros silvestris | reverse complement strand
AGGAAGACGATTTAAGAGCACAATTTTTCTAATGACAGGAGATCCCACTAGTGTCCAGCCTAAGTTTATCCTCAGCTCAAATTGTTCATAGACTAATAATGTCTGCTAACTTACACAGCTCTTTTTTCCCCCAATTTCTTCCTTCTGTGCTACACCCATAGAGGATGATCCCATTCCATCTCAGCCTGTATACTGCAAGACTTTGGAAATCAAATTGTTTAGGTATCAGCCTTTTACTCCCTATCTGTCTCCCCAGTAGCCTTCCTCTGTATTTGCCATATGTTCAGTCATTGCTTCCACACAGAAGTCACCTGCACCCACCGTAGTGTTCTTGATAACATCTTGCCAGTGCCTGGATGGACATTGATGACACAGATTCTCCTGAGTACACTTTAAGTCATTAATTCCTTTTCCCCACATGTCCCTCACCACAGAGACTTCTATGGAAGTTGTGATCATCTGCAATATCCACACCTTGCTCTTCCTCAGTGATTTCCAAATCTATTACGCTCTCCACATTTTTCAAATCTTAACTTTTAGGGAAAAAAAAAAGTTTTGTTACGCATGATTTTGCCATTTATATGATTAATTTCATGACAGTTCTTAAAATCTAGTCTTCAAGGTCATAATGACCCTTCCTGCCCTGAAAATTCTATTTAATTTCATGTAATCAGAAAATGTCATCAACATCCTCTTGCTTTTCATATCAGGGTCAGTAAGAATATATTAAGCAAGATCCACGCTGCAGATGATCTTAAAGATCCCCCAAGTTTCTCACTTCTTCCTTCAGGATTAGCTTTTGCCATCTCCTATTTGGTTAATCTCCTACATTCCTGAAAGTCCTGCTGTAACCAACACTGCTCTGTACAATTGCTTCTGTGGTGCCTTACTGAAGATCAGATTAATTAGATGATTGACATCGGATGTCATTTGTATAGAAAAATTGTTAACGAAAGATACTAGCTTATGCTGACAGTATCTGCTTTTAGAATATCAGAAAAAAAACGGGACTTTTATGTTAAATTTTACTCTATCTTCTTTCTAGAGGACTGGAAAGAGCAGTGCTCTGGGTGGTGCATTTGTACAGTGTGAGAGAGACATTCCACCACAGCCCACCACCCTTCCAGCGCCTGCACCTCCTCTGTAACAGCAGCCAGTGCTACTGGGAGGGATGACACAAGGCCCCTTAATTTCTCTCTTCTGGCCTGGTAAATCCTCATCTGTTTGCCTCTGAGTCTTTGATAACACCATTCCCACACTTTATTCTCAAAACCTCCAGACTTCCAGTGTTCTGAGATGATCATGAACTGTAGCATAACTGCTGAGATTGCTTTTCTTTTGCCCTCCGTTTCCTAAAAATAGATACTGTATTTGCTGGTCTCCAGTCCTCTGATACAATCTCCGATTTCATGAGCTTGTAAAAAGTTTTTTCCTACAATTTATTTTTTCAAAATATTGGAAAGGCTTTTAGTATATCTTCATTGAAATTTGAAGACTTGTATTCATCAATCTTTGGGCCATACCCAGTCTATCTTTAATCATTCTCTCTTACTCTCAATGTACTGCAGCCAACTTTTTTTTTTTTTTTTTATTCTATGAATCTTTTACCGTTTTGGGTTTTTTCCATCTTTTTTTGCAGATATAACTCAGTTTCATTTTTTGGAGAGTCTCTTTCTATTTCAATACTTTCTAACACCCTAGTTTTCTTTATTGAGCATTTCTTCCTTACTTTGCTTATAGTCTTATCTCTTAGCCCTACTATTTATCTTCAGGTCTGCAGTCAGGTCTGGAGCTGTTCTTTCCAACCTTTTTACTTTTAGAGTGGTATACATGTTTCAGATATTTCTGTCTCTGAGACAAAGAGTAATCTGAACCCCCCTCTAACACACCGGTTCTGATGCTTTTAAGTTATTTTAACATTTTTAACTAGTTCCCTTGGTGAAAATAAACCCTTTTGAAATGGAGGATTTTAAATACAGAACTTTTGTCAGTATTGATACCATTAAACTGGACTGCTGGACATTAGATATCCCACTAAATGTTAATTGTTTTGGAGGTAATATTAATTAGCTGCAAACTTCCCCATGGGAAGGAACAAATAAGGCTAATGCAGCTCCCCAACTTGCCTCTGTCACTGTCGACCCCTGAATTCCCTTGTCCCCCTCAAAATGAAGCAGTGAACTGTATGGGCAATAGGGGATGTTTGGATGTTTTTGTAGCAGACATTCTACATTTGCTAACGGTTTTCTTCTTAGCTTACCCTGTAGGAGCAAAGGTAAATCATGGTACCAGCTTTTAAGGAAATGAGGCATTTAGAGGATGAACAATTTGCTTCAGGGAATGAATTCTGTCTACCCTGATGTTAGACAGAGCTCAGATCTCCTGAAGCAAAGGTCCTAGCCTCACCACCATACACACCTTGCTCTTCAAATAAATGCATGTTCAGGCTAATATTAGACATGGATCACAAGCTGAGTGTCAAGGATGATCAAGCTCTAGAAAACGTGATTTACAAGGCAAGAACAAATGAACAAGGATTGTCTAACCGAGACAACAAGTGAATAAATTATAACAGTCCTCACCACAAGTGCAGCGAGAAAGCAAGAAATCTGTGCAGGACTAAATAGGAAAGGAAATAACGGACTTGAATTCCTGCAAGGAAGTTTTATCACATATTAAAATTTATATCTCATTTGTGTGTACATAAAAATGGATAAGAGTAGATTGGCAAGGAAATCTGTAACACCTCCACTGCTGGAGGTCTCTAAGAATGGATGAAACAGTTTAAAGTGGCCTTTCTCTGGAAAGGCATGGATATCGCTGATTTTGCCTTGGTGGTGACGAAAAGACCATATGAGCCCGGAGAACATTTCAGACCTACGACCCTGCAGCAAAGCCTCAGAAATCTAGGAAAGACCTGGCCTTCCTTAATTTGCTCATCCACCTTTTCTCTATCTACGGACTCTCCACCAAAAAAGTGTGGAAGTTACTGAAATAAACTCAGCTTTAATTAATAGAGCAGTCTAGGTCTTAAACTTGACATCTCCTGCTTATGTGAGAAGTTTGTCATAAGTTTGGCAAAGGTCAAAACAAAGTTGCAGGATCAACTCCTTTTTGTACGTAGTAGCATAAGTAGTTCTTTTTCACTATGTGTGGTACCAGTTCCTAAAAAATCTAAGAGTTATTGTCTTTGTCTTGGCAGATTACCATTTTGATATTGGTACTCGCTTCCCCTCCCTCAGTATTATTCAGATGAAGACAGGACTTTTTTTCTGATAAATTCCCTATCAATGCCTCTATTCTTCCTCCCTCCATTTGTTTTCTGGATAATTTTAGCTGGCCTTTCTAAAATGGCCTTCATTACTGTTAATCTATGTCTTCTATGATATCTAATTACACATGGCTATCATACACGTGAGTTTGTGTGAAAGTCTTTTATATTTAAACTCTATAACCCAACTATAATTAGAGCCTGCGGATCGTTTTTCATCTCCATCAGCCGTAAGTTTTACCATCACCAGTTCCCCAACTTCCAGCAGTCACTGTGGCTACTCCCTCTCCAGCCTGCAGGCTGCAGCTGGATGGGGCCAAGAAGGTCCTGCCTGCATCACCCCGCACCATCCCACAGCCCTGCTCCTCCTGTCCTTCGGAAGGACAAGGAAATTGGAATTTGGCCTCCCCACAGCAAAACAAGGAGCAAAAAAAGATAAAACATCTCAGTTTACGTCAAATTATTTTTTTTCCTCAACTATGAAAAAGTTGAAAAAATCATTTGCAGATGCACTGGTAAGCTGGGAAGAGCTCAAAAAAATGACTGAGAAAAATCCAAGATAGAGGAACAAAAATGAAAACAAAATTCGAACTTGTTGTAAATCAGACATCCTTTTAACACATAGAAGATGACATTGAGGATAGGGAAACAACAGGGTAGTCTTACAACATAAAAACTGAATCCATTTTTCAACATGGGGAAGGATAAGGTGACATTGGCTTAATTTGCAGCAGACAAGATTTAGGTTTGACTTTAGCAAAAGCTTGCTAACTATAACAATAGAAAACTGCTGCCACAGGCCACTCGGAGAGATGGCAGAATTCCCAATGGGAAGTTTCAAGAACGTATTTCCAGAATGGCCTTTGTATGTTTAGTTCAGCCTTTTCATGGAAAGAAAACCTGACGCAGCCTTGTGTTACTCTGAACTAACTTCCCTGTACAGTTTCAAGACGAGAAAAAGAAAGCTGAGAAAATCTTCCTCAAATTTTAGTTTCAGGTCAAATTTTTCTTTTTCTTTTCTTTTTTTTTTTTCATAAAAAATAAATATCTTGGAGAGTTTTTGTGGAAACCAGATGGTCTTATTTTTTTCAGAACTTCTAATGGTCATTCTCTTTCAAAACCTCCAATTCTTTAATTTACTTCCAAGAGGAGAGGAAAAAAAAAATTCAATGTGAGAGCCATTTTACTTGGGCTGTAAATGGAGGGGAATGTCTCTTTCTGAGTTTTACTGCCAGGGAAGCCTAGGAATGGGCCATGCATTTTGACTGATCAGCGTGACAAAGTGTTTTTCTCATAGTCCAAAGACTTATATTGCAGGAAGAAAGTCTCTAATGAATTGGATGTAGACAGCAGCATCTCTTCCAACTTGGCATCACCTCAGCCAATTCAGAAGAGACAGTAAAATCCATCAGCATAAGGAAAAAGGCAATTAGTTGGCCACCTAAAATGAACGGAGAGTTACCTCCTTCACAGCCGGAGGCACAAGCTGATGTTATTCTGAAGATGATGTTGGGTACCATAGAGCAAGAGGTGAGAAAAATCAAATAAACTTAGATTGATTCATGATTTCTTCTGCTCTCTGCAGAATAATTCCCGGGAATCATAAGCAGCCACCCCAGAGCGCACGTTTTCAGATTCTACGCGTGTTGCAGCTTGGCACTCAAGTGAGTATATTCTTCCTCCCAGTGCCTGCTGACAGGTCTGGCCCTGCTACCATCTGGCTCGCAAAGTAATGAGACCAAATGAAATGGAGCTTGAAGAAATTAACGTTCTATCCTTAATCTATTAATAACTGAAAAGTGTTGATTTTGGTGACAGCTAGATACTTTATTGTGAAGCAGATTGGGTAATTAGAAGCATCATAATGAAGGTTATATTGGATATGTGTATCCCTTCAGATACACACATAATTTTAATAAGGAGAGTTTGGTTTTTCTTGCAGACTTAAACAGTTACAAAAAATGCTATGTGTGGAAAAGTCAACAAAATGAGAAAAAGACAATTTTCCCCAACTCTCTGTTACTGATTTTTCACTCTGCAAAAAGTCTGTCTGTTTTGAATCTGACTACCAGCTGAAAGGCCTCGGCATATGACAGAAGGCATCAGACACGTGCAGATCTCTGCACCACTAGCACTTCACCTCATTTTCAGGGTCTTGTGGGCCATCTCCCCAGCCCAAATGAGCACACAGACAGCCACCTTACTTAATGAGGAAAACCATTCCCGTTTACCCAACTTAACTCTGGTCACAAGCATCTCACAGGTTCATTTGTGTGCTTTGGCTGCTGGCAGATGCAGGACACATCCGACTTGCAGAGATTTCTTAATTGTATTTAAAGCAGGTCATATGGATACGGACCGGTTCAGATTAAGTCTATAGGACCTTTGGATAAATTGGAAGAAACAGAGGTTTTGCTTGATTTAACTGAATATATTTTAAGCTGATCTAAAGCCATACTGGTGCAATTTGAAATTTAGCCATTACCTTCTGGTAGCTTTTAATTCTAGGAGTATCTTGTTTGCATATCAGGGCTTTCAGATTAAGGAACTGGCTTTTAGAAACACCTTACATTTTTCTGGCACAGTCATTAACTGGTACAAGTTGATGCTTGTAAAACTGGTGGTTGTTATTTTAAATATCAGCCTTTAAGTAAACGTCTTCTCATTACCACTTTCCAAATGAGTAAGATGTCTAAGCAGTTCTAGCATTTCCTGTGGACCACCTCTGGCATTTTCCTGCCTGCTCCGTCATTGAACATGTGCAGCGGTGTCGGCAGCCAGGGTTAACTTATTAACTGTGCAAAATGGCAGTTTTTTGCTCTTGATCCTTAAGTTCACAGTCCTGTGGTAACTAAAATGCCTCATTAAGATTCACTGTTGTGAGACATGAGAGACATGCAGGCATTCAGACCACTCCCCCTCATTTATCTTCCTTCTCTCCACCGAGATGCTTCACCCCTTCTGACTCCACCTCTGTTGTGGCTGTGCTTTGATTTTCTGTTCCTGATGATACTCCCCCACCATCTGCAATCATTGCTTTCTCTCCACCTTCATGTCTCCCCCTTCTCCCTCCAACCACTCCCCAGATTTTCACTTCACCCTTCCTGCAAACCTTGTCAAAAAAACGAGCAGCTCCCGCCAAAACCCCACGGGGCTCCAGGCACTGTCTCCCAGTGGGTCTGCAGCCGTCATCCCACCCTCATCAGCAGCTGGTTTCTCACCTTTCATCTCCGGCACAAAATGGCTCCAACAGTACTAATCTGGGAATATATTTGCACAGACCCCATTGCCCACTTGGGTTCAAGCATCTCTGGTATGTCTGCCCTGGGTGGGTCAGTGGGTCCTAAAGAGGCAGCATGTGTCCAGGTCTGTCAAAGGCTGCTTCTCCTCTGCAAAAACTTCACCCTCATGCCAGTGCAGGCTGTATCACTCCTGGAAGGGTCCAGTCAACCCCTGGCCCACTGCCACACACTGCCACTGTCACTGGTGCTCTCCAATAGCATCTTTCTACTCAGCAACAGCTTAGTGCTGGCTGTTAAACAGTAGTCTGTTATCAAGTATTGGTAGCTTAGATTTTGATTACTAAATTCAATCAGAGAACAAGTTTGGGATTTTTGTGACAATTATCTGTCTCTTTCCCCAAATGGCTATTTGTATCAATAAATTTAGATTTACTATTTGATTTAGGAGGGTAACAAATTGCTCTTCAGGTCTGCGAATGCAGGTCTGCTGACTTGTGCAAAATGGTTGTAGTTTTCCTTGGGGTTCTTCTTCCTCTCCCAGAGGCCACTGGTAGCTGAGTTGTACGTCCTCATGGCACAAGGGATCCCTGCTGCTATTAGGTGTCTCTTTTCCTGAGAAACAGAAACCAAATTATATTTGTGCTATAGTAAGAATATCAACAAGTAGGAAAAGGCAAAGGCAGTATCACCAGAATGACAGAATAGTTCTTTCTCCTCCTCTGAGTGCCATCATTTCATCCTCCATATCTCTCCAACTTCAGGGGGGAAATATGCGGCCAGCACTATCAAGCATCTGGAAGCATCTGAAGTTAGACTCCTTTTTAAGTTTTTAGATTCCTAAATAAAAGTATTGGCCAGATTTCCAGGAAGTTTCAAACCCACTGAATTTTACCTCTGCACTCATGCAAATTAGGTATCTCATTTAGATGTCCAAAAATTAGTTTAGTTGTTTAATAATAATTTGTGTTTAAATACATTGTCCCAGGAATATCTCACTCAGATAGTAAATATGCTACTATTGCAATATCTAAATAATAGCAACAGAATTAAAATCCAGAGTATTTTATTTCAAGTGGAGAAGGCATTCAGGGATATACTAGGTGGGTGCACTGTCAGGAAGAGAAAAGTAGGTTTCAGGAGAGTATATGTGGAAGAGAGCTGAACTGTTTGTCGGAACAAAACTAGAGACAAAAGACCTGAAGTTTTGCATATATTTTATTACTACTCAGAAGACATTACACCTTTTGTCCATAGGTGGAACTTAATTTCTAGATATGAAGAGAACACTTTGTTTTTGAAGAGAAGTGGGTGAGATCCTGAGGAAATGGGGCCAGAGAACCTAGCAAGTGCTGATGAAAAGCAAAACAAGGAAAAGCATCTAGTTTACAACTCTAGCCTGGCTTTCTTTGTGTGCTATAATCTCCAGGAGATGTAGTGTTGCCAGAAGAGGTCTGTGGGAGGAAACATCCATTTCCAACCTTCCTTTTTTTTTTCCCCCGGAGCAATAGTTAAAGTACTGTAAAGCTGCCATTTGTTTTGGAGAGTTTTATCTGATTCTGCTTCTAGTTGTCTTCTAGCTGTGACACCACTGGTATCTTGGTAAAAGATATTCCTTGTGACTTTGAATACGGTTAAAAACCAAGCAAAGCCCACCACAGGATCTCAGAGCACAGTTCCTGAGCACTTACTCTCCGCTTTGCAGCAACCGTACAATTTGTGTAACATTGTGCATGTAATACCTAATCCTGCAAGGGATACTGACAGGAATATTACCGCTTGCAACAGGCATCTAGGTCTAGCACCAGATTTGAAGACTGGCACACAGTCAGTAATACAGACCAAACAGCTGCCTAGCACCCCTACAATAACAGCCTCAGCTGAAGACTATCATGCACCCACCAGACGTTCTACAATAACATGCCTGGGAGGTGTTCCTGCAGTAGTCTTGATAGTCAGTGAAAAGCAGAGAGAGAGAAAAAAAAAGCAGCTTCCAGATATAAAATATTTTGAGACTCCATTCAAGTTTTATTCCTGTGCTAAAACTCGCCTTGACAATTTTAGACGTTCTATTCATGGGCATGAAAAAACATTGTATCACATACTAAGTGGAGTTTTATTGATGCACTCACAAATTGACCTGAAAAATTAGATATTATAATGCAGAAAAAAATTATTAGTGAACAATGTTGAAGAATTACATGCAGTGCCATCTGTTGGCTCTTTTGTTCTACTTCCATTCAGTCTTTGCACATCCATTGAAGGTTACCATTACTGTCTGAATTGCATAAACTCAGTGTGAGTAAACAGAAATTATTCATTTTGTGAATTTCCAAGTTTGGAACTTGTGAACTGCAGCATTTAGCCTTGTCACTGATTTAGATGTTTCATAAAGCATTTCATTAATCTTATTTCTGGGTGTAAGTTGTTAATTTTAAAGGATTCTTGCTATATGTTTTCATAGTTCGATAAAAACTGAACAAATTGAAGTGAAAAAGGAAATCTGAAACTTCTCCTGGCAGGTGTATCATAAACAGGGAGCTGCAACTTACACTCTGATGGTGCTGAGCTACTTGGATATTGTAATTAAACTTACATTAAAAAAACCCCTCCTGCTGTTCCCCTCTCCTTCTGGAAAGTCTAGCAGGTTTTTTTTCAAACAATTATGACAGTATTTCTAACACCTCTGCATTAGTTTTCATGGTCCTTTGCATGGACAGACTGCAAATCTAGCAGAAGAGGAAGGGAGTACAGGAACAGGGAACAGGGAGCAGCATCAGAGATGGGGATTGCTGGGAAGAGCAAGGCAACAGCAGGAGTTAAAATAACATTAAATAGCTATGCAACCGTTAAGTAAAAGGAAAAAAGAAAATTCAAACAAGAAAACTGTGTAAGTACTACAAGGTCATTACTTTCATGTGTTGGCCGAAGATCCACGTGCCTTTCCTATGCTGTATATTTAACTCACGACATGGGGGATGGCAAAATCAAAGGTGAACCTTCCCGTAGAAGCGTGACCACTTCAGTCGCTTCCCCTGGACGATCACGGTCTCCAGTATCAGGCTCTCTCCCAGGCTGATTTCCTCCCTGGAGTTCAGTCTCCCACACACCTGCTGACTCGATCTTTTTGCAGTCTGGTTCATACCTCATCAGTAAATTGTTCCCTTTTTCCACCCGGTCCCATTTTTGTTCCTTCTCCTCTTCTCTTCGTCTCAATTTTCACCTACCTGCAAGCTCTCAGTTTACTCACACATGCATATTGTACATATTATGATTAAAATTTTCAAGCATTTAGGAACTAAATTTTAATAAAGTGAATTTTCACATTGCAATTTGGGCAGACGTTTGACATACATGAACAGAGCTTTCCACCTCTCTCTGGGGCACTAGAAGTTTTCAGCCCCTCAAAAGCATTAACTCCTGTGAAAGTGACAGCTTTTCTGCAAACAGGTTTTGGCTGAATTCTCAAAACCCAAATTTATTCTCCAAATAGAAAGCCACAGACAAAGCACTTATGAGCACTTACAGTTTTGCAAAGTTACAGGAAACTGAAAAGAGAGGCTAGAATGGGAACCAGTACCAAATCTCAGCTACAGCCAATGCTGGGATCTTGTTTGTGATAAGAACACATGCTTGAGTAGTATCTACATAGCATCTTGTTCACCTGCTGCTTCAAGAGGTATTCAGGCTCTGTAAGAAAATGCTAGTACTTCCAATTCTTCTCCAGCCAAGCCTTCCAACTGTAAATTCCCGAAGTGCACAGAAATATTTATAATTAGCGTTCATATTGCTAATTGAAATATTAGTAGGAGATACCAGCTGCTTCATGTATCAAAATACTGACATTCATTATTATTGGTTGGCAGAGACTTAGGGATTTTTTTTTAATTTTTGTCTAGATTTGGTGCTCATGAAAGCATCCTACTACAGTTGAGAGAGTAAGGAAACGGATCTAAACATGAACTCTAAACCTATCCTTTACCCTGCCTTTCTAAGAGCTTTAAGTGCAGAGTCAAAGCCTGGGCTTGGTTCCCTGGAAAGGAAAGGATTAGCATCATAATTTGACCTTTTCCAGATTCTCTTTCTCAGCTGTGCAGGAAGAGCACACCAGATATTTGAAAAGGTTTATGCTCCCCATATGGCTAGGTGTGCAGTTACGTTAGCAAGAAGAATGAGAGAAATGGAAAAATCTTGGGCAGCCTTGAAAGATGTTGCTTTAAGGAAGCTTAACTCAGCCCAGACAGGGTGAAGACATGTTTTGTCCTGTGCATTGCCAATCTGAAGTTACATGCATTTTCTTAATTGCATATTCAAGTGATTAAGAATCGCTGCTGCTAGTGTTATGATCACAAGCAAAATTAATGCAGGTTCTCACTGCTTTTGGAATTATTTGGAATGTAATTACATGTATAACATTACATGCATATTAAATAAGAAAATAGTGACCATTACACACTACAGGAACAGCAGGCACAATTTCATTATTCTCTTCATGCAACCTGATAACAAGTATCATCCTCCTTCTTGAAAAGACTGACTATGTAATTGTTATCAATCTTGTAGGAGCAATCTTGAGTAACTAGGAGTATCCATTAAAATTTAGATGCCCCTGTCCTAGGTTTTGTACAAAGAGAAGGAAATGGTGGACCCACGGCAAACAGAAATGACAACCTTAGTCTAAGACGAAAGTCAGGAGGGGGCAAGGCAAAGAAAAAAATAGCATTTTCCTTATAGAGTGTATCTGAAGCCAAATTGCCCATTGCGATGGCTACCATGCTGTAATTTCAGGATTGATCCTACCTTAGCATTTTGTTATCTTTTCATTTTATGAATCCAGATGTTTATGCTGTGTACTCATCATAGCGGTGCCCGAGAGAGTTGAAGGCTTTAGCTGACCTTCGGATATACACAAATAGAGAAGAATTAATTCTCAGTATCCTATTAGTGTAACTTAAATGGTGATGGACTCTCACTCATGTGTGACATTAGAGGGGGTATGAGATACTTATGGCTCAGCATCCCTTAGAAACAAGTGGAGGATTAATCCGTCTTTACTGGTTACCGGGTAAAAATACAGTAAAGCATGTAAAATAAACTTGTTATTTGGTGTCTTGTACAGTAAGACTGTCGTCCTTGTGGTATCAGGACAAGGCACACCCTGGACACAGTGACTCTGATCCTGAGTTTCTTCCTGGTTTAATGCATTAGGTATTCTTGCTTTGTTTTTATCATTACTTCCAATGAAATAACACAAGTGAGAAAGCGGAGGGGTCCCAAAACCCCAGTGGCACTGAGGTGAAGTCTCCTGGTGGTGTGACTCCCCACCTGGGCTCCTTTCCAGGGGTCTGTGTATGTGGACTCCTTCGCACACCCGTTGAGTGCCAGAGCTTACTGGCATGTTTCAGCCACACAATTTGGTCTAAAAACTTTCATTTGTCAAAAATAGCACTTAGAGGGAAAGCACGTAATTTCACTGAGGAAGATCTTTCAGGTTTCAGATAGAAATTTTAACTGGAAAGGAAGCTTTTCTCCCCAAAATTGGTCATCCAAAGGATAGGAACCATGGTTCACTTCCCTGCTTTACCTGCTGTACAAGAGGGATTTCAGCCTGCACTTCCCGCTGCCTTGTTTAGCACCCTAAATGTTATTAATAGGTTGTTTCAGCCTGGATCAGTTTATTTTTTGTCAGTGTTTGGAGTGTTTCTTGTATCATCCTGCTACGAAAGGGGTTGTTAAGGGTCGAGGGACCGAGGCAACAACGCCTCGAATCCTTAATGGTCCCCTTTGTCTCGATAGAGAGAGAAGGAGTTTAAAGGAGAAGGAAGAAATTCACACCTCAGTCTGCGTTCGGAAAACTTAAACAAACCTTTAATAAACAATAAACCCACACAACTATGCACTATTATATATAGGCACAAACCGAGAAAAGGGAAAAAACCCAAAGAAGAGAAGGTTTACACACAGAAGCTGTTCTGTTCACCTCTGCAGCTCGCTGTCCCGGCAGGGAAAGTGAAATTCTTTTTCTGCGCGGCACGACGGAGAGGGCGGGGGGAAACCCCCGCGGGCAGATTTAATAGCAGGAAAGCTCTTGGGGCACGAATATTCTCACCGATTTCAGACGGGACTGACAGCAATAATAGTTCAGAGTCTGTAGTCCTCAGGGATCCGGGGGTGTAGGCCTCAGGTCTGGGGCCAGCAGAGCCGCAGGAGGGTTCCTGTCGTAACGCTGCCCAGAAGCCGAGAGGGGCCACTCCACCTGCCTGCTGCTTTTAAAGGCTTCCAACGTAACGTTTCACCTGACTCTCTTAACCAATTAAATGCGGAATTATCGTATTTGCATGGAATAATTCTATTTGTCCATTACCCAAAACAAGGAAGTTTCAGCTTAAACCAGAACAGGGGTGTCTTTCTTTTTTTTTTTTACCAGACAATACATCTATCTGCTGCTGAGTCTTACTGAAACCGTCAAAACCTCTACCATCACATTTTAGCCTCTTAGCACCTCTGTAGGACTTTGAAAAAATATTTTTTTTAAGGCGAAGGTGGTACATAGCATTGGTAGTAACATCTGTCCAAGGTGACCGAGGAAGTCTGGAACTAAAGTAGCATGTCTTTTTTTTCCTAGTCATGAGGTAGCTGAAAGCCACAACACTTATGCAGAGATGTAGAAAGATCTATAGCAACTCTAGATCTATTGATTTCAAATGAGCTAAATGATTTCAAATGAGCCAGTACCCCTGGCCCTAGCATTTGAACTGGACAACCCACTGCTGAATGTTAATGGCTCGCATGCATTTGCAGCTGAGACCTACACTTGATCTCCATTGGCAAAGGCTTCTGCAAGTAGTTCCTGAAACCATGAAGGTAATATGATTGTTTGTTTTGAAAACACAGCAGCTTTGTTTGTTGTGTTACTTTATTTCCTCTCATCTTTTCTAGTCACCTTAAGTTAATTAAAACTGGTGATTGGAAGATTAGAGATAAAAATTGGTAATCTTTTCATTGCTTTTTGAAACATCTGCATAAGCATTTCCACTTTCACTTCACCTAGTTTCATTTTTCATAAAATCTTGTCTGGAGAGTGAGGTTAGAAAACACTTTGTTAGCAAAACAACAGCTCAATAGCTGGGAAAGGAAGCCCTTGGCTGCCCTGTTGCTATAGAGTCTGTCTCTGGCTGGTTTCCTATTCAAGTATCATGCCTTTGTATTAAGCTTTTTAGGAACATTTCAAAGGCAAGCTTGCATCTTATTGGATTAAATCAGCTCCTGCCGGTTTTTTCTCACTGTATGTATTAGCATGTTATTAATTAACTATAAGGTATGAGACTCTGACAGATTGAAGAAAGCAAGTTCCGCAGGGCTAGAGGCTAAGGATTATATTCTGCAAAGAAATTCACATCAGTGTAGTGCTGCACTTTTGTACTTGTTGTTCCATTTTGCAATATCCAGCTCTGCATCCTTAATCTATAATCCAGTTCATGTTAACTGGACCAAACAACTATATGGACATAGGACACTGCTTAAATTTAAATGCAGCATATAGTTGAGATGTACACACAAAATGGAAACAAAATGTAGAACACAGAACAAGGAAATAACTTATAGTTATGGAAAAATAAGACTAGGAACAGTCCTGAGTTATGATCTGCTCCCTTCCCTCTCCCCCATAGCAGGATCAGCTCTGACTTTGCTGATGGCAGCAGCTGGGCTCAGAGCTTCTCAGTTCCAGATATGCCCCAACCTGCATCCGCTGCTTCCTGCTGCCTCGCTGGGTCGTTGTTGTTATGCTACGAGTTAAACTATTGCTCTTTGCTCCTGTAGACAATAATCTACCCCAGTGTGATGCTCCACTTGCCGCAGGAAGAAATTCTCAGAAATCAAAGGTTTTAGGCTTATACTTTATCAATCCAGACACGAAGAGCCCTCCCTATAACTCTAACATGTGGTTATGTATTTAGCCACAGGTTAGCCAGGGGTGCTGCTTTTGCTAGGTTTGCAATGGCTCTCGTAGCAGTGTTGCTACTTGGTAGATGCTGCCAGTGCTGTGTTTTGCAACCACGTGTAGCTATCTTCAAACACATCACTCCAACACTGAAAGCGCATCACCAATTAGTCCGAACAGCAGCTCACACTCCCAGCTGCCCTGACTTAGTACTGTACCACTGTGTGTTTCAGAATCGTGGTTTTTGCTGTTTCCTTTGTTCCATGCTATTTTTCATCCAGGCGGTTCTCCATAGAGAACAACTAGGCAGTTGCTGCCATAGAAACTTTCACTTAGATCATGGCAAATTCAACCACTAACAAAAAATCTTTTAAAAAAATCCATAGGGCTCATACATCTCCAGTGGAATAATATGGGTCTTGAAAGACCAAAGGAGATCTTTACGTTGAGAAGGCATGTTATAAGAGTTATTTCAAGAGCATTAACATTATACATCTTGAGCATGTTTTAAAATACCACACTGAACTCTTAATCACATTTTAACATGTAATGATGATGCCAATGTTTTGTAAATTATTATAAAAATAAATTTCTTCAAAGATCTACAGAGTAACCATTGACAACGAAATTTTCACCCCGTTGAGTTCACTGCATCCATTTGAGAAGAAAATTCTTCCAGACAATCATGCCTCAAATGCACTGTCTAATTAATCTATTAATATTAAAGACAAACAGTTGCCAAACTTGCAGCAAAAATTCACCCCTTGTGCATTCTCTCTATAGCAGATCCATTATTCTGATGCAATTAAACTCTTCAAGTTTTTGCAATGATTTATTAATAGTAATTTGTAATGAAGCAATCAGTTGGTGCCCCAACAAAGTATACACATACCAAGGATATTGCTAGGTTTCAGAACTTCTGTTCTAAGATTAATGAAAGGGAGGGGTTGTGAGAGACAGAGCCAGAACACTGTAAACATCTTTTTAGTTGCACATTTTAAAACACGGGGTGGTCAAGGTACAAATGTTTTGTGAGAGGAGCGGCACTGAAGTTTGTGTATGTGAGACTTCATATACAGAATATAGCCACTAGTCTTTTAAACACACTTCTGTCAAAGACAGGAACTCCCAGATGTCCGTATTACGTCCCAGGTTTAAAAGTAATCTACACATGGTTGGGTAATGTAGAGCAGAAAAGAAGTTCATCAAGTTGCCCTTCAATAGATACACACAGAAAGGAGTTTCCTTTCCATCTGATACAGCCCAGTGGTTCCCACTGCGGTGAACTGATATGGCCTATGGTTGCTTTTGGTGAACAGATCACTTTTTTGAACTTTTCCTTCCAAGGATGAGAAAAAGAAAAATGAAAAAAAGAAAGAAAAAAAAAAAAGGGGGTGGGGGGGAGGGGGGGGGAGGTCTCCCTGTATCAGCTCTGTGTTTATTACACTGTTTACTCTGTGAAAGTCCTGTACATTAACTCCCCAATATGAAGCTATTCTTAACGTCTCTTTCCCACTTTTAATAATATAAATGACTTAATAATTTGAATGACTGATGCACCTGCCATAGGTATGTACATCTTGTAACCACATATTTACAGGCGAAATTAGAATTACGTATTTTGTTGTTGAATTTGGAAGATGTAAATTCCACCTAACTAGTTGAAGATAGTGATAAGAAATTTCTTACTTCCATGCTCATGGTACATGAGACTGCCAACAGTTCCACTTGCAGGGTGTGGTATTCCTCGTTACCATGACTGGCCTTCTTTGCCATCCCTGTAAAATTTATTTTGAAGACTAAATTCTGCAGAGAATATCCATGTATCAGTGCTTTTCAAAAAGTGTCAGAGCTTGAATATGATTTAAAAAGAACTTCAATAGCCTAATTTATTTAGAACTAAGTTAAATAATTTTATTTAAAATATAAAAGAGCTTAAATGCTTAAAAATTGATTTAGCTAGAGTTAAAATATCAGATAAGAAGCCATACCCAGTAACATAAAAACTCACAAAAATGTCATTAATCTTTTCTTGTAAACTTCACTCCCTTGATAGTTGCTATCATTACCTGTAAATGCCATAAATTTTGTTACCAGACTGAAGTACCCAAACCAAATGAACAATAAAATACACTAAGCTTTTCAGACCTTTTTAAATTTGGGTTGAAATTTAACTTTCTCCAGTTATTTCTAAACAGTTACATGCAATAAAATTAAAGACAAGGTAGATTTTTCTGGTGATGAAATTTCGAACTGAAGCTTTAGAGAGCGGTATGTATTACAGGATACACAAAAGAGATGTGATACTTGGCAACACCATTTTCGTTTCATTATTACCATCACATCCAAATGCTGGGAAGCTGCTCCCAGCCTGCTAACATTTACTCCTCTAGAAATGACCCGGACATCCACCATCCTTCTCCAGGCTGCAAAGAAGGAAGATGGTACCTGGAGTAGTGATGAATGCTGGGTGGTTAGAAGCATGCTCTGAGCAGAGCTTTGTTTTCAGTCAGGTGGCAAAATACCTGTCTATGAAGGAGGCAGGTTTCTGGCAAGTCTGTGGGCAGAATTTGCACAGGTGGTGGCAGGTTGCAGATTCTCCACCAGCTGGTCTGGAGGCTCTCCCAAGCCCGTGGAGAGGAGCAGCTCCTCCTCTTCACTCTTCCTGCTTCAGCTTGTAGCAGCTTTCAGTTTTACATAGGAATGAATAGGAAGCTCGCAACAACTGCTTCTCAGCACAGGATAGGAGAAACCTCTTATATTCCTCGCTTAGATAAAACAAGTCTCTCCTGTAATCTCACGCTTCTGCACAGCATGTGTCTAAGATCTTGCCCTTAATCTGTTTTTACCATGTTTTGATGTAAAGTTACAGTTGTCTGGCAATTTGTCTGGCCCTCTAAGCCACGCAGTACATGCACAAGACGTCATTGTAAAAGGCAACTATTACACATTTCCACTTCAGGTCTGTAGGCTGGCTTGAAGATGCAAACACTTCCCTTATCACAGGCTTTAGCGCAGTAGTATTCCCTAGCAACAAAGTTCAAGGAAAATCTTATTTGGAACTGGAAAATATAGGGAGCAAAAAACCATGAACAGACTGTGAAATAAATCTTCGTGATGAAATTAAACACAATCGATTTTTTTAAACTTTTGTGTGTTTATAGCTGTCTTGTAAGAGGAGGGGGATTTGGGGGGCAATACCAATGGGGATTTACTCCTGCAGTACTGATGACTGGACCATGTACGAGTCCATTTCAGGGACTATGCACCGTATTTACCAGAGTTTTAGGCTCCCTAGGGAGTAATCAGTGGTGACAGTGCATATGAATGTGATTATGGGGACCTCAACATACCATATGTTCTACAGGCTCAACGTATAGAAAAATGATTTCCTAACTGGTAACACATATCTGAAACAGCTGTTGTTTTAGAAGAAGCAAATCCATCACTGAGGACTCCCAAGAGGAGTCAAATCATCACTTGATACATCAAAGTGTTGGATTAACTTTTCCTTGTGAGATGGAGTGTAACTGCTGCTGTATTTGATCCAGACACCTGACTGTCTTTGTAAATTGAACAAAGTCTCTGCATGACAACATTAATTCATGATTCGGTCTAAAGGAAATAGGGATTTTCCAACACTCTTGAAGGAGATACTGTGAAAGAAATCTTTTGAGAGGAGATACTCCATAATTGTCTGGGTTAATGGGGCATGCCAACCGGTTGTCAAGGTTGAAAGCAAGCTTTCTTGAAATGAGAGTACAAAACCAGTCGCTGTCAACTGAGGAAACCACTACTATTTCTACAATATCAAAATGCCTATAGAAGATTACCTATGGCTCTTTTGCTTAAGCTATGCAAGACCAAACCTGTGGTGGTCAAAAAAAGAGCAATTTCTTCAAAGTGTTCCACAGACAGTATTTTTGTCTTCCATGGCATTCAGCTTTAAGCAGTGAACCGTGTTCCCAACTGAAGACCAGGCCAAAAATAATTGATACAGCTGTATGTGGAATTATAATACCTAAAGCTGAAATTAAATTCTGCTTATAAGATATCACAACAGCTTTATTTCTTAAGACAACTATAAACTCAAGATTTTTTTGCATGTTCAGCCAGGAGGATCTAATTTTGAAGCTATGGACTTTTTAATATTCCTGAAAAAATCTTCTTTGCCAAAGAGGAAGTTTGCCATTCAAACAACCTTTTCTACTTCAAGCCCCATTAAAAAAAAACCAAACCACAAATTAAACAGAACCTAGGCAAAATTCTGGTTGAAGACATTCCTCAGTTTATTTGGAACATTGCTATAGGTTTATATGAGACGTGTTCCTATACGATGGTGATGGATAGTCATTTAAAACCAATAGAATACCGAGTTAGTAGGGAACTTTGAAGAAGGGGTATGTAGGCATTGGGAGATGAAAAACGTTCTTCTCCAAGGACAGTTTTCTCGTTTTCTGAGTTTTGGATGGCTAGACACCAAACAAACCTGCAGCTGTCCCAAAACCGAGAGAACTAGACAGAGATAGAAAACTGTCTCAATTTAAGAAAGCTTTCGACTATCTAGGGGGTAATGGACAGACCATAGAGGAGAGGAACTGGAAGAAGGAAGGAAGTCAGAGTTGAGGAACTCTCGAGTCTCACAGTTATACATGCAGATACGTATCTATATAATATACCTACAGATATCAATAAGCAAATTGTGTAGGTGATAATGGAGGTGCTGGAGGGAAAGGAAAGGGATTTGAAGATTTAGAGTCTTGCAGAGACTGAAGAGGGAACAGGGAGCCCATACAGCCCAGAGTATTGGTTGATCAAGAACTAGAGAGATTAATCAGAAGAACAGAAAGCCACAGAGGCAAAACCTTTCTGGAATTAAAAAAGAAAGCTAATTCTTGGTCCAGAAAAAAAGAAAGAGGTCCAAGGGGGTGCAAATAGCAGCTCTGAGACTGGTTTCAGACATTGCTTTCTGGAAGCAACAGAGGAAAGACTCACACACAGGAATGAAGAGAGGAAAACAGAGATGAGAATATCTTAGAGCAAATTGATTTTAGGATTTCAAGAAGCTTAGAGACAAAATGGAAAAGGGAGATGAAAAGATGGCTGGGAAAATCTTGCTTTGTATTTACTGGGAGCACTGGTTCTAGAAGCTGAGCTGAGAGGCAGGAGGTGAGGGACTGAACAGAAGAAAGTGATTTTATGGCTTACAGGAACAACTAGCCAAAGGGGAAAATAAGTCTTAATTGATGCAAGGTCTTCTAGTTTATTCAGAAAGAAAATACAATATTTTTCTTCTTAATTACTAGGGACAGTTCTTGAAATGCAACAGCTTGTTTTAAAGAACATATGGTAGGGGGTGCTAGGCAAATGCAGCAGACAATGTGCTACTAAAAGAAAATCTCTTTTACATAAGGAGACATATGTAATCCAAATTTATCCACACCATATCATCAAAATGGGTATTATAAATCATACCTTTTATAATATTAATATTCAGACTGCAATTACTCAGTAAGGTACGTACAATCAGTCCCTTTAGACAGTACATGAAGGGGCAGATTGCATCTTAGATGTATAGAGGAAGGATATCCAGGAGATTGCTGTGATAAGTGATGTGCTAATCCAGCCAGATCTCATGCTGAGGTGAATAAATGGTCCTGTCATCTGGAAGCTTCTCGAAACTCTGGAACCACAAGACTTACTCCTTTTACATAAATATCCTTTCCCTGCCCTCCTCAAGCTCTCTTTGAATATGTGCTCATACTTAAATTTATTTTTCAGTAATGCTATTTTTATGGTATTAAGATTTTATATCTTTACATCAACATGGTTCTCTTAACTGTCGCACTGCCACCTTTTGTCAGCTGCCTCCCTGTTCTCTGACACAGTGTGAAGAATTTTCTGATCCACCCTCTCTAATCTCCACCCAAATGCTTTTGTAGATGAGGCAAAGTAGAGAAAACTGGCAGCACTCTGCACTTCACTCATAAAATTATTTCTGTTTAAAATAAAATTTTGTGGTTTTATAATAAAGTCACAAATGAACCGTGTCATAGAATGGATGAATGGGTTTTATTAAAATAAAAAATTAATTGTGAATGTCTCTCTTTGCAGCATCCTTGAGCAGGAAGGAGAGGTGAAGGAAGATATGGTGGGGGCAGGGCCTGGCAGGAGGGGTGGTGTGGGAAGAGGGTCCCACAGCAGGAGAACCAAAAACCCATAAGCATTGCTCTGCAGCCCAGTGGGAAACCAGCCCACATGTTGCATGGCAAAGACAGTACCATGCACTTAAACCTGAGGTGGATTTGGGATGAGTATTTTACGTGCTGTGACTTTGGAATGGATGACTAATATTTCCTGTTTTAAAAATCAAATTTAAACAGAAGTTGTTGCCACTTCAAAATAACAGTAAGTCCTATGTAACCTAAAGAAAAATATGCCCTTCCCAGTTTTGAAAGTCTTGTTGCTTCAGTAATGGCACATACTGTGATGCCTCTAATGAGCAAAGAGAGTGAGCATTAATGTTGCTAGTATTATCATTCAGTCATTATCTTTCTATAGACTTGGGCATCTTGGCTCCTTTTTCATGTGCCTGACACCTTCGCCTCCTTCTGATTGCACTGTTTTTGCCAGAGGAGCCAGCAATACATACAGCTGCTTCTAAAGAAGAACAGGTTACAAAATGCTAAATTTTCATGAAGGTGAAATATACATATCGTACCAAGTTAGCATTTCAATATCTATCCACTCTTGACTTGGCTGAGAGAGTGGTTCAAACAGCCCTTTATTCCATACAAAGGCTTATTTGTATAGCAATATCTACCAAGAGACTATGTGTAACTCTGAGGAGGTCATCCCCAAAAACAAAAAGTCATTCACAGCGTTCCCTCTTTTCCAGTCTCCTGACACATCTCCTTCTTGCAGGATCTTGCATGACAAAGTACTTTTCCTTTATGACTGGCAGTTTCCATACCAACCTCACTTTCCTAAGAACACTTATAAAGAGCTGAGATGAAAAGGCTGAGATTGAACTTGTCAGCAGCTGCATCCTGAATCCTGTGCCTGCTACAATTGTGGCATTGCAGCCTCTGTATGTGGAGGTGTTCATCAGAGAGCACTGCACCAGGAGTATAGCTCCTCCATTAAACTCCCAGTGACAGGTTAGGTGTCTTTGTAATGCACAGTGAAAGCTAGATACAGAGGAATAGAAATCATTTCTGAATGAGGGGACACCTTCTAACAGTCAATAGGAAGTGCTAAAAAGGGAAGTATTTCTTCCAGACTTAGACATCTGTTCCTTCTCTGGCCCCAGACTTGAAAAACATATGTGAGATTCACAGACCAACGCTCTGTCACTTAAATCATCCCTTTGGGTACAGAAGACCAGCTCCCTTTGTTTCTTTAAAAAACACAGTAGCAATATCATTTTATCAGCTAGTCTGGTGTTCAGGTTTGAGTCCTGTCCAGCATGAGGTGGATTGAGCTCATTTCCCATCAGACATGGCTAAATACCAATCCACAGGGCATACCTGGGGATGAGCCTCCTGCCTGGTACACATTCCCTACTGTGCAAAGTCAGTGGGAAGGTTTTTAGGGTCAGAAGGAGAGACCATAGGGGAAAGCATGATGTTGTAAATCTGTAAAGGTAGTACTCCGTTCAGAGGGCCTTAGTTCAAGCCTTGCCATGACATGTGAGTAAAAACACATGCATTAAACATTATTAAACAATTGTCATGCAGTCACATGACATAAAAGAAATGATACAGCTATCAAGAACTAAACCCCAGGAATTCTCATGAAAAGCAAACGCTATAAACATCTAGCACCTCTACCTCCCTGTTTCTGAGCAGAAGACCTCCCCCTGAAGCCTTTTCTCCTATTGTAGCTGCTGTTTCCATTGCCTGCCTCTGACCGTGCCTTGTATTAAAGCCATCTTTGTAGTCTTCCCTTTGGCAACCCATTTCCAGACCCTCTCCAGCTAGAACTCTAGTCTTTCTGTCTTTCAACCCCACCCTTCACCCATTTCTATGTGCTTAAACTCCTTTGCATATCTGCACCTTTGCCTCTCCAGTGATGGACACGTTGAATTTTAGCTTTGGCGTCACGACTCTGGAAAGATGTTTTCTCACTGTCTTGCTGCTAATTAAAGCCAGCTCACTGATGGCTCTGATCCACAGTCCCCAGTGGCTCCTGTCCCTTTCATTTGGTACACAGTTATTTTCCAGGTGATTAGTTAGGGTATTTTTAAGTGGTTTTCAAAAGCAATGTTTGCTAGGTATGGTGCATTAAATCCACCCATCAAAACGATACTCATTATATTTTTAAAAGAAAGTAATTATTAATCATGCTAGTTAAATTATTCATTGTAATTTTGAATTGGTCTGCCACTTTGAAAATAAACAGCTTGTTTTGTCCTTTACATATATTTTAGCACTGCATTACTTAACACCCAGCTCTAAGCCTGAGCAAAAATCAAAGAAACAGAAATCCATAGGCAGATGTTGCATTGCAACATCTATTCCTACGCACAGCTCTGAAAGAATGTGTGTGCAGAATTCTCTTTCTCTGAGATGATTCAGTTCATAACCAATGATTCAGCATCAGCAATTATCCCGGGGCAACGAGGCAGAGTACATACGTCCTTTGAACTGACTCCATGGATCATTGGTCCCAAAAGTCACTCATCAAAGGCAACAGGTTGTTGGACAGTAATATAGGAAAAGGTTTATTGATTCAATTCCTTAAATAAAACATTATGAAGAAAAGGCTATCATGAAAGATCTGCAGATTATCCAGCAGGCTTGTGGCATGCATCTCACTCCTAATATAAAATATTCATGGTACAAATGCCTGGGGAGTCTTGTTCTTGTCATTGGGATTGTGTCACACAACAGCAGCAACCCAAGCAAAAGAAGGGTATGTGTGAATAGCGTGTTTACATGGGTATGTGACTGAGCGTTAGTGCTGAGTTCATTCACTTCATGCCTGCTAAAAATCAAAATTATCATTTATATTTGACATTCAGCACTAGCTAAATCTTTTCATATATTTACACCAATTTTGTATTTCCAGCCATCTCAGCTCTCCCTGACTACCCAGGCTCTCCCCTGCCATCTCAGAGCAAAATCAAACAGGTCAGTCATAATTTAAAGCTGATTCTGCTTTGAAAGGAAAACTCTTACAATTAGGGACAGCCACAAGGTGATTTAAGAAACTTCCACCTCCCAGCTGAGCTAGGCTCACAGGCTGTGTGTGTCTCGGAGAGTTGGGAGACCCATGGGTGATGTGGTTGCCCACCCAGCTCTTCAGATGCAGCACAGAGGATCTGGAGGATCTGCTGAAATTGCCTCACAGCTGTGACACCTGAGCTGTTGTGTCTCCTAGCACTCCAAAGGCCAGGGTAAGCATTGAGGCTTGGTGCTGCTGTGTTTTCCATAGAGGTCTGCCTAGCCCAGACACCAGGTGCAATGCCTCTGCAAGGCTACATAGCTCACCAAGGTAGCAAGAGACTCTTCACGCCATTGCTGCAGCTCACCTCCCAGCTGATTCTGGAATCACACATTGACATGGGTTGTGAAAATGATTCTCTCATCTCAGTGGCCCCACTTGCAAAAATATTTTTGGGAACAGTACTGACTGATAAAAATATGTGCTGTAATCCATGCCAAGACAGTGGTACGTTTGCTATAGCAACATAGTATGTCTGATGGTTATGTTATTCTGAAACCTCAGCTGTGGGCCAGAACTCCTTCACACTAGGTATTGTACAAGGCAGACTGAAAACTGTCGCTGTGAATTTGCTATTTCAGTATGTGATTTGATGAATGATGATAGCCTCAGTTGTGAAAGGTACTGCTTTTAGAGTATAAATCCTGCTATTTTTTTACTTCAGTTGTTTACTAAATACCCAAGTAAACTTAGAAGTTTCAGAGCCATGCTTTTTCACAGAAGGTTTTGAGTAATTTTTGACTTTCCTTATATCTCTGCCCTAGAGGTGCACTAACAAAGTCCTGACAAAGAAGAGTTTTAGGAGGTTGTGGAAACTCTCAGTCCTTGAAGAATACCGATATTTGCAAATATGTCTCACCATGTGTTAAGGGTCAAGGGACTGAGGTACCCAC
>NW_010421406.1:706-2642 GCF_000710305.1 Buceros rhinoceros silvestris | reverse complement strand
ATCTAAGCCTTTTGCCCCAAGAGATCTAGGTGAGTCCTCCCTTCCTTTTCTTAAACAAATAAACAAACAACCCCAGAGGAAGCAAATGCAGTTCTTATTTCTTGCCGCACTGCTATAAAATGGGACTACGATGAATAAAGGCTTCAGCGGCAGACTTCAGTTTTGTGTCTCTCCCGAATATCCTTTTTAAAACAAAAACTATGCACCTCTTTTTCTTGCAGTTGTGAATGATGGAATTGCCCCGCCGCAAAGGATTCTTTTTCCACCCGAGAAAATTTGTATGGATTGGCAGCAAACCCAAAGTGTAGGGGTTGGACTGCAGAATCTGGGCAACACGTGCTTCCTGAATTCGACTCTCCAGTGTTTGACCTACACGCCTCCTCTCGCCAACTACATGCTGTCTCTCGAACACACCCAGTCATGTGAGTACTTCCTACCATCCCGCTCCATCTGTGGGACAGCTCTGAAGGTGAAGGTCTTTCCCAGCGTGGATGATTCTATGATGGTACGAGCAGGAGGCTCAGAACAGCCTATCAAGTGCATTTGTTGAATTCATGCTCCATGGTAAAGCTTCGAGAAAAGATCGTTTCTTGCTTCCTGTGAATAATGAAGCACACGGTAAAGGAAGGCCTTTGAGGAACATTTGGCCTTTGGGTTTCCTGCTGGTAGAAAAGCGATAAAACTTGAAACGTTGACACTGTAGGTTCTGAGTCTTCGCAGCCCAGATGCTGTAACGCAGCAACAGTGCGATAACGGATGTGTTCACTGTTGACCCGTTAAAACCCAACACCCTCAAAAGCGCTACGAGCTCATCTCTTGTGAACTCAAAGAGCAGTTGTGTGGGTCTGTATTAAAATTGCGGCTGATTTTATTCTAAGGGTTTGTATTTTTTAAACCCTTGAATTACTGATCACACCGTAATACGAGATACGCGTTTAATGGACTGCATGACTTGGAGCATAGGTTATCTGTTGACTCTGTTTAGAAATAAGATAAGTCGCAGCTCTCTGTCGTTCTTTCATTTAGCTTTGTTTATACAACCGATACTCTGCCAGCATTCAAAGCCTGGAAAATGATGCGTTTGTTTCCAAGCGAGTAATTCCAGTGTTTCTCTTGGAGTATTTGGAATTGCACTGCAGGAGCTGTGGCCGTTAGCTCCCACGAGGCTTTTCTTGCCAGCGCTGTGTCCAGCGGGGCTGGTCAGCCTTCGTCAGCGTGAAGCTCCCCGCGGGAATACTCGTGTGGCCAGACGTTCGAAGGCCTCAGGCCATTAAGCAGCGGTGGGCGGAAGCACGAAGCTGCGGCCAAGGGCTTGGGGTGGGAGGCAGCATCAGCTTCCTGCAGGTCCTAGTGCTCACTGTGGAACAAGGTGACGTTGGGTCTCGGTGAATGTGAGCAGACTCAGTGCTGGCACTGGCAGCCTCTGCCGCTCGTTGAGCGGCGTCTCGCACAGTTCTTGAACTCTGCGGACTGCTGTTGTGCAAGATGAGCCACCCTCAGCCTAACCTCTGCTTCCCGAGAGCGCATGGAGTTTCCGAATGTGACCAGCCTCAGTGCGGCCACTGCCAGCCTCTGCCGCTCGTTGAGCGGCGTCTTGCACAGTTCTTGAACTCTGCGGACTGCTGTTGTGCAAGATGAGCCACCCTCAGCCTAACCTCTGCTTCCCGAGAGCGCATGGAGTTTCCGCGTCCTCTGTGCTGGTCCTATACACCTACACTGATAGCTAAGGGCTGAGGAAGAGGATTTTTTATGTTGCTAAATGATCCATTTGGGAAAGTACTTGTGGTTTCTAGTCCTGAGGACTGAGACTTTCTTGATCCACTTGTAATGGTGGCATTATTCCTGTCATCATCATGGCTTAGCTTCGCGGACGAAGATGTGGGAAGGGCTTTCCCCACGCTTACTGCAAGCGAGCTGGTGGCTGAAAGGCCAATCC
>NW_010421406.1:0-307 GCF_000710305.1 Buceros rhinoceros silvestris | reverse complement strand
CCTCGTTACCGGTGACCTCTGCCTGTTCGAGGACAGCGACGTTAGTCACATAGTCAGTCCAGTGGGTGTTCAGGATTGTACGGCAGGACGCTGAAAGCAGGTACCAAGGAGACGCATTCACAGCTGTAAAATAACTTTATCTTCTTGGAAGGGGAGATTTCCCTAAGATGAAATAAAAAACCAAAGCACTCCTATAGTCTATTTTTCTTTTTTCCATTTTTAAAGGAGTGTTAGACAAGAAATTGTGTAATGAGAAGGTGAGGGGGTCGGAGGGCGACGAATTTGAATTTCATCTGGTGCCCTGTCG
>NW_010421405.1:39262-39680 GCF_000710305.1 Buceros rhinoceros silvestris | reverse complement strand
ATAAATATAATAATATTTACCCTGAGGAAAGTGTCAGCTCTTCGCTTTACCTTAAGGAAGTTGCCAGCAGAGCCGTTGTGTCATATTTTCTTTATTTTAAATCATGTAACTCAAGGTCTGTCTTGTCGTGTTTCTGTTAAGGTTTGTTAAGGGCTGACTGAGACAAAAAGTAGCTCAGAAAGAAAATAAATAAATAAAATCACACCCATTTGGAATGTGGCTCCCTGGTGAGGCTTCTCAGGGACCTTCTCTGGTTTTCCTGGTGGCGAAGCTGTTTGGGATGATGCTGAAGCCAATCTGCTGCTTACGTGTTTATTTTGGAAGCACGTTAGAAACTTCCAGTTCTTGGCGAGTGGTTTGGAAGGAGCCTGTTAAACTGGAGCAGGTGCTGTTTCTGCTTCTGTCCCCCTCTGCTAAA
>NW_010421405.1:19619-39157 GCF_000710305.1 Buceros rhinoceros silvestris | reverse complement strand
ACCACCTCTTCCCTCATTCCATCCCGTGCACACATGAGGAGTCACAGAAGAGGCGCAGCTGGGACGGAGCCTCGGGTAGTCACCTCTCAGCTGCGGGGACGCCGGAGCTGTTGGCTTAAAAAAAGGAGCTGTAATGGAAAGAAATCCGTGGGACTGCAGGAGGAATGGTGTGGAATCGCTGTCGTGTGTAAGCTGGAGCAGCAGGGCTGCACCTGGCTGTGGTGGAATCCTGGGCTGGGACTCTCTTGGTCTTCACTGCTGCCGAGAGCTGGAGATCTCCAGCAGCAGCAGTTGTCCCCTGGCCTGGAAAAAGTCTCCCTTTGAGAGACATCCAACTGAAAAAATAATAAATAGATATGCATTTTTAGATGTCTGCTTTTTATAGGTTAAAAGAAGCACGGGTTTTTTTCTGTGCAAGGAGTGCGTTGTTTTAATTAAGCATCACATTGTAAAGCCATGTAGATGAGCCAGTCACATGGAGCTGAATATTCGCTGAACAGCACCAGAAAGTTAAGACAGACATCGAACCTACCGCACCTGCTTTATGGGCTGGGCCGTTAATGCAAACAAAGACGCTTCAGATAAAAAAGAAAAATTAAATATAACCCCTAGAGTAATGATTATTTTTGACCAAGTGAAAAGACAAAAAACCTCCACTTGGAATTTTTTGAGATGCCAACACAATTCACTAATGAAAACACGCACAGTGACAGTCTCTGGTGACAGTGTAAGTGATTTAAAGAAGACTATTGCTATTATTAAATAAATGCTTCTCACTATTCTAGCCACATTGAAAAAAAAAAAGCTGTTGGTACTTTCTAAGTAATAAAATAAATAATAATGAAATTCTCCAGGGCAGAAGTAAAGCAGTCAGATTTCTTACACCTTCTGGTTAGTTTTGTGCGTTTTTAGATGAATGAGTTTATTTTATTTTCCTGTATAAAAGTAAAAATCAGGTCTTGTTGAGTCACAGGGGTAAGACTTAAGCTTTCTGTAGGTGAAGTAGCTAACGAGCGGCTGCTTGGCCACAGTCTCGTGTGCTGCTCTACGGCCTGGAGCAAGTCCCTTCCCCTGATCCCTGGGGATCAGCCAGGGTGGGACATCAAGAGAAGAGGGTCCCCCTTTTTCTTGTTCACGGCTAAGGATTCACTGCAAGTTGTTCATACGACTCTTAGATGGGCGTTTTTCTCTAATAGGACATAACGAACTTTTCCGTGTGCACCTCGGCATTAGAGATACTCAATGCGTGGAGCAGAGTGTTCAGAAGTCTTCCAAGAAGTGTAACATCAAGCAGAGGAATTTCACAGGAGGGGAAGAAATATCCCGGGATGTAACTCATCCGTCTCCTTTTCTACTTAGGAATGTTTTGAGACCACTTTTGCTTTGCTTTTTGAAAGGGCCGTATGGTTTAGTTGGACCAAAGCGTGGCTTTGAAGCCTGAGAAAATCCTTTAAAAGGCAGCTGGTGCTCGAAGTTGAATTTTTAATGAGGAGGTAGTTTGTCGAAGGGCTGCTATGCAGCTTCAGAAGGAGACAGGGAGGGGGGCCAGGAGGGAGGAGGGCCAGCAGAAGACACCCATGCATAAGTTATGTTCATTCTTTTTCTTTATTAATGCCGTCACATTCCCAGCAATAGTTGTTAGCGTTTCTAGCCAAGCAAAATTAATATGAAGTTGTTTGGGGTTTTTTTTAACTTTCTGCTAGTTTGAAGTTCTCAACCTATACGTTGCCAAGTTGACGTTTCCTGTAGGATACAAAGTCAGTGCATCCTTAGAAAACAATTCCTTTCCATCCCTGCAAAGCTTTTGCTTTCTTGACCAAAGCAGAGGTCGCCACAGAGGTGGCAGGAGTTATGAAAGTGTCTGGGGTGGACGTGGTGGGAGAATGGTCACACCAAAACCATCTAGAGATGTTCAGCAGCAACAAGGTGCTGCTCTTAGAAGCCATATTTTAAAAGTTTTGAAAATAAAGACTTAGATCCAAAGATTCCAGCCAGGGGAGGCCAGGTGGAGGTGAGGAACATGTATGTGGTGGCCAGGGGAGTGTATCTACGCACCGGGAGGGCAGAGCCTTGCTGCAGAACGCGGCAGGTTCCTTTAGCTCTTTCAGCTACTCAGATCAGCAAAGCAGCTCCTGTAATCCATGTCTCCATGAAGAGATTGATGGACCATGATCCCCCATATTGAATAAGGAGCTTATGGCCTCGGTACCATAAGCGATGGGTACCTCGAGGCCCCAGGCCAACACGCCAGCCCAGGTAGCGCTGCACGTCACCAACACTGGCGTGCTGCTTCCCACCTGGTTTGGGGGAGAACAACGGCACTTTGGTGCTTTCTGGAGCAGGAGGACGTGGTGGTGCCTGTCTGGCAACAGCGGGCATGGGCGGTGGGCGGCAGAGCCCGGCTGCTGGGGGCCGCTTGCTTGCAGAGCAGCGAGCAGACGGAGTCTCTTGGATTTGTGATGATATTACAGTCCAAATCATTTCCAGACTCCGAGAATGTGAAACAAGATGATGTGAAAAACATACGGTTACTGTAGTTTCGAGTGCTTCCTGTGCTCTTCTGGATAAATGGAGCAGAAAAGTCTCCCAACTTCTCTCTCTCTGAGATTTCAGACGCATTATTATATTCTGTGGTTATTATATCATCGTAGCTCTAACAATCCACAGTAAAACTGAGACGTACTCTGCTCTATTCTTCTGTATACGGGCAGGATAACAGATTATCCGTGGTGGCAGGAGCTTGCTTTGAGGTCCATGTTGTGGATATTCATACAAAAAAAGTTTATGCACAGATTCTTACACCTTTTTTTTGGTAGAGAGATTATTGAATAGCAAAATAACATAAAGCAGACGTTGATGCTATAGAGAAAATCGACACCACTTCACAGGCACAAAAAGACAAGAAAAATCGAAAGCATTAATTTGGTAAATAAACGGAAAGAGAGAAATAAAAGTGCACTTAATTTCTAGCAAGCTGGAGCCAAAGCTGATTCTTCATTTTTCTTTTGCCTCTGCCTCAAGCCATCAACTCCGGAGTATTTTAACTGTCTGCTGCTGTGTCCCTCTTCTTCTCTGCCACTTTCTAATCAGTAATTATGTGGCCTTCAGTGGTTAACAATTAATCAGAAAATGAATCGGGGCTGGGGGAGATGGCAGGGCCGTTTGATCATGCACCAGACGGGTGAGGGCTTCGCTTCTGAGAGTAACCCTGACCCAGCTCCCGCCTGCACATCATTTATCCTGTCCAGAGGCAGGGCCAGGGCTGCTGGCTGATTACAGCGGCGTCCCGGCGTGTTCAGCTCCACGAGCTGTTGTGGATCAAGCATGCGAAGGCGTTCGGTCTTTTTGCAAAGCTGCCTCGTGGCAAAAGCAGACCTGGTGTCTTTTATGCTGTTGCTGGTACATCACACGTTTTGTTTTCCCCGGCTTTCTGCTAGGCAGGAACCAGCAAAATATTCTTGCTCGCTTGCAGCACACTGGAGCGTGCTGGGGAATTTCAGTGGTTTGCTGAACCATACCTGGGTGGCAGGATTGCTCTGCTTTTCTCTCTCTTCCGTCGTCTCAGGTTCTTCTGCATTTTGAAATATCTAGTTTTCTTTCCTGCTTTGTTACACATCCAGCCCCTCAGCAGAAGACAGTGCTGTTGAGTTTTATCAACGCACTAGTAAGAAACTTGTTCTAGGGTCTAGCTGTATTTCTGTCTGCGGGGGAGGAAAAGCTGCAATAATCAGGAAACCTTAGGATGGCTCATCAGCGGCGCCTAAACTTGTGGGTGTCAGAAGATTGCTGGCAGGGCTTGCTGTTTGGGCAGTCACCCTTGGTGTTGTCTGCTTCACAGAACCGCACGCTGGTTTGGCTGGGAAGGGCCCTTCAAAGCTCACCCAGTCCAACCCCCTGCAGGGAGCAGGGACATCTGCACCCAGAGCAGGTTGCCCAGAGCCCCAAGGGCCAACCTGACCTGGGATGGTGCCAGGGATGGGGCTTCTGCCAGGGTCTCACCACCCTCAGCATAAACAATTTCTCCCTTCTCTCTCGTCTGAATCTCCCTCTTAGTTTAACCCATCACCCCTTGTCCTGTCACAACAACCCCTGCTGGAAAGTCCCTCCCCATCTTTCTTAGAGGCCCCTTTAGGTACGGAAAGGCCACGCTAAGGTCTCCTCAGAGCCTTCTCTTCTATTTATTGATTTTCCCACCATTTCTCCCTGGTGCATTGCTCATGGTCTCGGTTTGTGTATCCATTACCTGAAACTGGTCTCTGCAGATCTGATATGCACCGCAGTCTTGTGGAGCACCAGGGGAGCCCCACCACCCCTTCGCCAGCGCTGCTTTGCCTCACCAAAAGCACGTGGGTTGGGAAACATGGCTGGACATCTGCAAATCCGAGGTTCACGTTTTCGTGCTCTCGCACACATGTTGTTCTTCCAGAGGAAGAGAAGAAAAAAGTGGCGAGGGAAGAAGTATGTTTGCGTTTGCAGGTGCTTTCTGTTTGCTTGCTTTGCTCTTCAGTGTCCTGCAACCAGGAGCTGCCATTGAAAATCAAATGAATTCTCAATTGCTTCCTTCCAATTCAATCAGTGGAGGAAAGCAGAAACCTGCCACTGTCACTGGGAGGAAGCGGGGCAGAGGAGGGCCTGGGTTCGGTAGAAAGCCATTTCCTTTCCTCCTTTCCCCAGGGACGGTCCCTGGGGAGATGAGACTTTTTCCTTCAGGGGATGCAGAGGAGGAACCTCACCTCCGTCCAGCCTGGAAGCATGAGGGGATGAGTCGTCTACCATGGGCTTGAGTGGTTCTCTTGCTCCCTGACGCTTCGACTTAAACACAACATTCTCCCCTCACCAGCTAACCTCGTGTTGTCGTTGCATTCCTAGAGGTGACGAAGATGCAGTTTTGTTATTGCTATTATGAATCTTCCCAACTTTATTAGAGAAGAAAAAAGGTGGAGTCTGACTCCAGCTAGAATGTTTTGGGATTATTTTTTTTTGTGCTAACGTTGCAAGTATGAATCTTCATTTTTGCCATTATAATTTTACCATTCTCTCTCTCACAGCAGAGCAGAGTCCTCGGCCACCTGTGAGGTGTGCGAAGGCGCAGAGGAGATGACGGAGCCGCTGAAGCAGTGCACGGCCTGGCTGCGCGCCTACTTCTGTGAGCCGGCGAGGACAGCAAGCCTTCCCATGCCGGCCTTCCACCACCCGCTGCTCCAGCAAGGTCTGTGCCGTGGTCTGCGCCCCCTGTATACCCATCAGCCGGGGCGATGCTGGCTCCTGTCATTTATTGCCATTTGTGATCAACGGCAGTAAAAATGACGTGGTCGCTCTCAACAGCTGCTGGCAGAAAGGTTTGAGTACAGACATGTCTGAAGGGATTTTCAGTAAGGTCGTTGCTCACTTCAAGTGGCTTTTCATCAGCAACAGTGGGAATGAGGCTTAGATGTGTCCTTGTCCATTGTCACAGACACCTCACTGTACCACTGAAGCGGTCAGTGATAGGTTGCGTGAGGTTTGATCCCTCCAGTTTATCATAGGTAATATTTGGAATTTTTAAAGTAAAGAGCAAGAGTCATTACAAAGTTAATGCAGCTCGTGTATTTCCATAAAAACAAGACTTTGAGTAAAGTGTCTCCTTTCCACTCTCCCTTTACTGGCTGTGTTCCTAAAGACCTCGTAACAGAAGTCAGTCACTGAAATGAAATGGATCTCGTTATTTTAAGAAAGGAATAAATCTCAGAAGTCTGCTTTATGCAGTGCCTTCTGGTCTGTCCGTGAATAGCATCATTTCCCAGCGAATACAATCTTCAGTTTAATAGATCTCTTTTTTAATTCTATTAGGTTCCATAATAATATATCACCAAAAAGGGACTAATATCCACCTTATGTGAGGTAAGGCAGTGCTGGTTTTTCTGTAAACGCTACATTAGGTGTACTTTTTTGTGTGGTTCAAGGTGAAAGACACTTTTTAAATACGGGTGCATAGGTTTGTGTTTCAGGGCGTAGGGACCTGTGTAAAACAGTGGCCAGTTCTACCTGTGGACAGGAAGGGCTGTTTTCACAGGCACGTCTTTGCAAGTCACATCTCCAAGAACTCAGCTCTTTGCTCTTAATTGCTGGTTTTATTCAAATTTCTATATATAATTTCTTCTTGCTGTTACAGTTTCCTATTCTTAATTATCTAATGGCAGCTGCAAGTAGAACAACGGAATCAAAATGCAGTTGGAGTGCAGGGCGTTCTGCAGATCGTCAGGCTGTGGCTTTCGGGAGGTGGGAGTCTTGCATCTCGTGAGCTTTGCACAGCACCTTTGTTTTAACTGGGAACTTCTCTACCCTTCCTCGTTACGAAAATTTCTCGGTGCAAGATCTTTCATAGTCAAATTAGAGGGTGGGTACGGAGTATTTTATAAACTGTTGCGTATTGCCCTGCTCCCCCTAATTTTTATACAAATTTTATCAACTACTAAAAAATTTCATTTAAATTATCATCTGTGGACTTTTTTTTTATTAACTGGAATGAAAATAAGATCTGTATTGTGAAAGCTTTAGGGTCGGGGTGAACGTGAATGGGCAAAGCTGGGTGGGAAATAGTTATTGCTGCTGCTCCTTCCACCTCAGAATGACATCGGGGGAATTCTGCTTCCCAGATGATCTACAAGCAGATTATAAAACATTTAAAGTAATGCTTTTACTTCTAGTAATTTTCCTAAATAGGCTTCTGAATTCTTTTTAGCTGGGCTAATGAAGTTTTTTTGTCTAAGCACCGCTGATGTTGGTCTAGCCATTGTTTTGGGGTTTGGGTGTGAGCAGTCTTGCCTTGACTTATGGTTGGAGTTGGTAAGGGATTCCTTGGGTTGGAAGAGACCAAAGATCGTTTAAAAGAGGAAAAATAAGGGTATTTGTTAACAGGAAGCTTCTCCAGGGAAAGCAGTTGTCACCTTTGAATTTTTTTGGGGGGGTGAAAGGAAAGTGCTTCGGTTCCATCCAAAACCCCTCTGAGATGTGCCTGCAGGGATGGGCTGGCATGCGGCTAGTGGCCCATCAGCACTGAGTCTCTGGAGCCTCCATGGCTTTGTGGAGGATGTGGCTGGTGGACCCACTGGCCACGCACTGGGCAGCAGTGGTGTTTGCCCTTCCGTAGCGCAGGTCCGCTGCTGGGGGGACTGGAGTGCAGTTTTCTCTTTTTATCATGTGCAGGTTCGGGGGGTTTTAATTTAGTTCAGTGATTAACGTGTTCTTGGGCTGAGACCAGGCGTGTGTGTTCTACGGCAGGAGACTCCTGTGTAATGGAAATGTGCACAAAGAGTTAATTGGCCCAAATCGCAACGATGCAATAGCATTTCTATTCTCTTACTTTGTCCCAGTGATACTTTCATAAAATCAAAAAAAATTACGTTGGAAGGACTGTGGAAATACACGTCCAAAATGGGAAACCTTTTTAAAAGTGATTTGGTAGAAAGGCAAGAGGCGCATTGTAATGGGTCAGGCTGTACATTTCCCTTCATCTGTAAGTCAGAAATGCAGTAATGCTAAATTAGAAGTTTGGTATTTATTTACTTTTTCACATTTACATTTGAAAGTGCCTACTCATTTCTCCAGGCACTTAAAAATGCAGAATAAACATAAGTGAGAGCATGAGGATCCAAAGCCAGGAAGGCTTTTTCTCATCACGCTGATTTTCTTACATCTCTCTTCATCAGCAGCTCTTCCAACAAACTGTCAAAACCTTTGGCGCTTCTGTTCTCCCCTTCCCTGTAAATGTGACCGCTTAGAGTGTGGTTCTTTGCTATTAGGTGACCTCAGTTCCATCATCAAGTGCTTTTGCGATAAGGATTGATTATTGGATAGTTTCTTTCTTAATCAGTGCTTATATCAAATTGTATTTCTCTTTTTTTCTGTGACAGCATCATCTGAGGACAGGAAGGGTTCTGCTTATTTCAAACACATTAAAGAGGTTCCTCATTTTACAGAAAAGTGCAAAATGCTTTTGGGATGAAGCACTTTGCAATTCACGGTCCATTTTCTGCAGCTACTTTTGTGCCAACTATTTAGACATAGTTCTTTGTGGAGAGAAAAACAGTGACAGTCAACTTTGAGATAACAATAGCAGAGATTTGTGGATTCTGAACGCCAAGGTATCTTGCAGGTTGCAAAAAGCCATCTCGCCCTGGCAGCAACACCCAGTGCTGTGTTATCCCAGTGCCCGAGACGCCCATAGCTGCTCTGGGTGGCTCAGGAGAGACCTCCTCACTCTCGACAACTCCCTGACAGGAGGTTGGAGCGAGGGGTGTTCGGTCTCTTCTTTCAAGTAACAAGCAACAGGGCAAGAGGAAATGGCCTCAAATTGCACCAGAGGAGGTTGAGGTTCACTCTGAGGAACATTTTCTTCCCCGTTGGGGTTGTCCAGGGCTGGCCCAGGCTGCCCAGGGCAGTGGTGGAGTCCCCATCCCTGGAGGGGTTTCCCAGCCGTGTCGAGGTGGTGCTGAGGGACAGGGGTCAGTGGGGACCTGGCAGTGCTGGGGGAACGGTTGGACTCGAGGAGCCTAAAGGTCTTTTCCAACCTAAATTATTCCGTGGTTCTGTGGTGTCGAGGCTGGTGGGAGATGCACAGCCCAACTACCTCCTGGCTTTAAATGCGGCGTGGACAGACAAAGACACCCAGGCGGTGACCACCTGAAAAGGTTTAGCTCTAAGCTTTGCTTCTAGGGTCACAGGGTGGCAAGACACCAGTCACCCTTTGAACTCCTCCCAGCAACCCCTGGGCTGACAGTGAAAATGCGGTAACACCCGTTCCATTATGCCATCGTAATCGCCTAGTGTGGGTGCATCACCCAGGCAAAGGGAAACTGGATCCTGACACTCAGCAGCTCATCTTACACCTTTTGATTTTCTAAATTACTGTTAAAAGGGGGCAGGGTGTCGAGAAGCACTCTAAATAACAGAATTAGCCATTCCTCCTCCTAACTCATCGTTGGCGAAGTTCGAATCCAAAGCACCGATGCCATAGTGCAGCTTGAGGCAGGCAAGAGGAGTTTGGAGCTGGTTTCCCAACACCTCCAGGAGTTGTCGGCTTCCTGCTGTCCTGTTGAGCCTCTCAACCACTTTATTTATTTTTAAATGTAATTGGAAAAGTGGAATTTTCAACAATTTGCATCACGGCTAGTGCTCAGCGTGGAATATTACTTAGCTAAGAAAAAGTTGGGTTTTGCCACTCCTCTGCAGCATGACTTCAAGGTCTTACATCTCAGAAAAACCACTGAATAATGGGAAGGGATTAATTGGTCTTAAGGTATCATGGTCATTAGCCCCCTTTATATACAAAGAGAAAAAATTGACCTTATTGCTGTTTGGAAGCCTGTCCAGGAGTTCCTTGATCTGTGGGTCTGTGAAGCAGCAAAGGCAATGTTAACATGGCCAGCCCTGAATTTCCTGACTTTTTCTGTCTTTGTGCTGTGTAACCGCAGTGGCCGGGGCTGCAGAAAGCGTCGTGGCGCTGGGCACTGCAGCACGTTCGCAGACCAGATGGCTCATTAGAGCAACAAGAGCAGAGGAAATTGGAGACACACAAGAGTTTTCCTTTGCCCTGTGACAAGCAGCAGCCTTGGGGCTCTGCTCTCTGCGTGCCGTGCCGTGCCACTGTCCTCACCAGATGAAGTTCTTCAGCTTTGCAAAACCACGCTTTTATATTCCGGAGTCAGGAGTTCCCCGGTCGGGCACCTCTACCAGAGGTGTAGACCTGAAGCAGAGCTGTGCCTTTCAGGTTCGTCCAGCTCAGCCACCCTGTTTCTTCAGATGAGCTGTGAATTACTGTGTCGGTGTGAGGGAGGAGAGTATGTGGCGTTATCCTTGTGGCCTTGTGAACCAAAGGCAGAGAAAAGCTGTGAAAAAAGATCGAGGAGGAGCAACCTGAGGATGGAGACCGGGACGGTGAGCTCGTCAAGCCAGATTAGTGGCTGAAGCATCCCGTGCATAATGTATGTTACTCGTCCAAGAAGGGATATTGATGAAACACCTCATACATAATGGGAGCAGAGAGTCTTCAAAGGAACCGGTAGTACCTCCAGTCTCTCTTCAAGATGACTTCACTCCGTACCCAGGCTTGTAATCAATAATTACGCTGTGATTTCCTGTGAGCCTTCTCGTTCGGAAACGAGCCAAAGCAGCATAGGCTGGAGACCCCGGTGTAGTCCCTGCCGAAGGACAGCAAAGCGCCGTAAAACTGTAAAATGCCACTTAGGGGCCGAAGAAACTCTTCACTTTCTGGTGTCACTGCTGCAGAGTTGGACTCACCCTTCATTCCCATGCTGCCCACTTGCCCGTCTGTGCGGGGGTCTGCAGCTGGTGGTGAATCTCTCCTTCTAGAAAGCACCTATGGAGAAAATCCTTCCATTCATTGCATCTTGATTACCCTTTTACCTTCCTGCCTCTTCGTTTTGCTGGATTGAACATTCTAAACTGCTCAGATTAAGAAAGAAAAGTAGATTTTGTGCAGTCTGGCTGTAACTCAGCAAAGGCCGGAGTTTCCAGGGGTGTTTTTTACTTTTTGTGGTCAGAATGCTTGCAGTTTTCTGAGGATGATGGGGCTGTTAATTTGCTTACTTCAAAAATGTTCAGTGGGAAAGAAATGGCTGGTAAAAATGTCATTCTTTAAAACATAAGAATGAGTAAGCTACTTTTGAGGAGCTGCAGAAGCAGAGGGGAAGTGTCCGAGAGTCTA
Organism: Buceros rhinoceros silvestris; assembly: GCF_000710305.1. Taxonomy (NCBI): domain Eukaryota; kingdom Metazoa; phylum Chordata; class Aves; order Bucerotiformes; family Bucerotidae; genus Buceros; species Buceros rhinoceros. Next base: position 28,452 of record NW_010421405.1, on the reverse strand, counting down.
AGTGGAGAAATTGTGAAAAATCCCGGGTCAAAAGATAGGAGGAGCTGGAGGACACTCAGGAGTGTCAGATGTCCTGGTTGGTCCTGAGGTCACTGCCCAGCTTTGTTTTATATAACAAAAAACCATGGAACATTATGTTGGGGTGATTCGCAGCCTTGAGGAGAACAGGAAGAATGAGAATGAAGGGTGAGAGCAGGTGGGGAATAGAAAGGGTGAAGATGAGCTATGAGCAGTCGCGTTGAGCTGTGGGTGACTTAGGTCATTAACAGAAAAAGCAACCAAAAGCATTTGAAGTGCGTCTCAAACTTGAGAGTTTTCCACTCACTCCTGGAAGAGTGTTTGCCTGCTGTTAGCAAGACAGTAGATACTAAAGGATATGATTGTAGAGAAAAACTCCAGGAGCCGACCTGTCTGGTATCACCTCTCCATGTTTGCCTTATTTCCAGTAAAAATTGAAAATTCATTAAAATTCATCTGGGAAAGTATAAATCCACCGGCCTTACCAGTTTGTATTTGTGCAGAATCGAGTTCTGCTGCTGGGTAACCCTCTGAGGAGGAGGCAAGGCTTGTCCTTTCCTAGACAAATGCAAAACGTCTTTTCTTGCCGTTTATTGATGTTGCAATTCATTAAATTCTCTTCGTTTTTGTTGCAGAGATTCAATTCACTAAAGAAAAAAAGTTGAGAAATGTTCCTGACTTTCCCTCTTTCGTTGCTGCAGCTTCATCAGACATGCAAATACATTTCTCTTCAGGCTTTTAGAAAGTGTTACTTTAAAGTAATATGAAATAATCTGCTCGAAAGCGTTAGTACTTCACATATCTGGACATGGCAGATTCCAGTGCAGGGAGATGACAAGCTTTCGTGTTTCTGTCTGCCAACACAAAATTCAGATTCCAGAGACTGGCACCTTCTTTTATTACCATTTCATGTGAGAATAGTTTTGATAAGCAGAAAGTCACCCTTTTGCTAGACATGTAATGGATTTTTACAATCCAATACTTGCCTACGATTTTCTTCAAACAGGAATCAATCCTCTCCAACCTTCAGAAATGAAAAAAAAAAATAAAAGCCAAACCCAAAACTAGTCCAGTTACTTTTATATCTCAAATTCTTTTTCCAGCCTGCTTGGCTCTTTACTTTCTATCAACTATTTTTGTTTTAAAATCAAAACTAAACAAACAAAAAAAAATTGAGTATAAATGCTTTCTGGACAGAGATATTATAAAATTCCTGACCCAATTCCTGTTCCAGACCCAAATTCCCATCATTTTCAGTGGAAGCTGGTGTGGGGTTAAGGAATCCTCTTAATTTAAGTTCACTGCTCATGGGATAATTTGTCTGCCAAATGTATATATGACAATCCAGGCCCTATTAGATGTAAATGTCCTTTCTGCCACAGTCCCTGGCATGCTGTGGGGGTTTAGGCAAAGCAATTTGGCTACACCAGTTCCAGGGGTGGAACTTCTTGTGGTTCATGGGGGTTTTGGTGGCACCTTGCAGAGTAACCACAGCCTGACGTGTGACCGTGGAAAGAGTCTGAGTTTGGAGAGAGCGGCGTGTGTCCTGTTGTCGGTTAGAAAGTGAACAGGTCGGTTATTGCATAAAAAACGCATTGTATTTTCAGTAGGGTAATCCTTCCTCGTCAGTACTCTTGACGTTAATTACAGGCAGGCCCCAGCTAGGACACAGGGGTGTCATCTACATACTTTATTTTGTAGGTAAGGGTGGATTGAAGATCCACGGCCAACATGCACCTGTGTGATGGCAAAAATTTGCTTGGTCTCAGAGAATTCAGGGATATTGGAGCAAGTCATGTTGACTCTGAAATAGCTGCAGAGATGTGTGAATACTGAAATTGTTCCAAAACCCCAAGTAACAAGTGACAGGATGAGACAAAATGGTCTCTGGTTGCACCAGGGGAGGTTGAAGTTGGACTTGAGGAACAATTTCTTTCCTGTTCATCAAGACCTGCCCCAGGCTGCCCAGGGCAGTGGTGGAGTCCCCATCCCTGGGGGGGTTGAACAGCCGTGTCGAGGTGGTGCTGAGGGACAGGGGTCAGTGGGGACCTAGTAGTGCTGGGGGAACGGTCAGGCTCGATGAGCTTAAAGGTCTTTTCCAACCTAAACCATTCTGTGATTCTTTTTTGCAACGAAGGGTTTGTATTTGGTGTCTTACGCTCTTTGGTATGAATTCACTGACCCTGCGTTCTTTGTGAAGTCACTATGTTCAGAGTCCCATCCTTTCTCCCTCCGTGAAATAAAAGGAATAAGTTGACCCTGACATGAGGAATATTTTGACCAACTCGGTAGCTTTTGACATTGCTTGTTTACATGATTTAGACAAAGAGGTAAGAATTGCAGGTGAAGTAAAATACCAGTGTGAGAAAAAGCCTTCTTGTATCCAGAGCCATGTGGTCATCATGTTCACCCGATGCCCCAGACCTTAGCAACCTGCCAGCACTGAGACCTGTGAGGAATAAGTTTAATTTAATTCATTTTGCCTTTGATTTGTTTGCTTGCTTGCCGCACATGCAGCCCCGCGTAACCTTTGCGCCCCTTCGTAATAAAAACCTATATAATCAAGATAAAAGGAAAGGATTTTATAAATGTAGCCCCCCACCCTATTTTATTAATGAACTTTCAGCCAGTTTTACTTAAATCACCTTATCGATGGGAAATACCATCAATACTGTTTGGTATTTCAGAGGTAATGTACTTAATGTGACTGTTTGCTATGGGAAGCACTTTGTTTCTAAATACTGCTGCTAATTTTTTTCAGAAAGCAAAAATATAGCAGCGTTTACGGCAGCCTTTATGTTTGGAGCTCATAGATAAATTCATCTGCAGGGAAGCCATTTTCTCATATAGGTTCTTCGCTGCTGCTTGACCTACGGATGCCCTTTTCTGACCCGTCTCCAAGACATTTTGCCTTACCGCCTTTTGAACATGCGAGCTGACCAGTATATTCTGGGAAAAACAAGGACTTGCTTAACTGTAAAAACATACTTTTCACTGGAAATTTGCATCCCGCACTCTTCTCAGGATAAAATATGCAAGAACAACATAAATGGCATACTCCTTTTTTTTCCTCCTTTCTTTTTTTCCCCATGAATTGGGCCTTTGATGTTCAAGAGGAGCCAGTGTTAAAGGACATCCCTAGAAGGCTGTTAGAAATTGTTCCTATTTATGACAAATGTAAAATAGTACAAATCTAGCTGAATGTGATGGTGTCATTAGTTTGTGAATCGCATCCTTGAAAATAACTGTGGAGGAGCCAAATCGGTTTAAAAGAAGATAACAAAATGGTTTAAGCTACTTAGGTTGAATGCCAATTATATTTTAATATTCAACTGAGCATATTTTACTAAGAAAAAAGGCAGCGTCGACGCATGCATAACTCATTGGCAGCGTCGACCAGCTGTGCCACTCTTCTCTTCGAATCACTTTGTGCATTTTAGTAGCATGGTAATTTAGTAGAGAACTACCTGAGTGATGGCATTTTCAATGAGCAGGTAATCTACAGAGAATTTTTATATGGTTATGAGTTCTGTGCTTCAGCCTGGCAACACAAAAATACATCAAGACCAATTACGGTATCAACTTTCAGCGTGATACCCTTGCCACGCAAGTGCATGTATTTCTGCCCCAGGCATTTCAAATTGCATCTAATTTGAAATCTTTGGGGTTTTAATTAAATTTCAGAATATATGGAATTCTTCATTAGTACCTGCTCTGAATAGCAGATTATACTTCTCTCCGTCTCTCGTTAAAGAAGTAGGCTGTGGTAAATAGCATGTTCAAGAACTGATCATTTGTGGTGCCTAGATATTGGGAACAGAAATAGCGAAATGCAAAATAATATCAAAAAGATTATTAGTCCAGTGAGGGACTCTTGATTTGTATTTTAATGGAATTTTACATTTCTCTTAATGATTTGCAAATTGTCCTCTGATTATAAGATGCATTAAGCTTTTCATTTTAATGGAGAGACACAGCCATTAGCAGAATTTTTTTTTTCTGTCTTCTTTTTAGAGTGCTTCCCTGCAGCAGATAAATATTGAAACCATTAACACCTTTTGATGTACTTTATAGTGCTGCAGCTTGGACCAATACATGAATGAACGCAGCCTTTTATATTTTAGCACTTTGCTCGAAGCTCGCGATTGTCGTTACGTGGGCGAACAATGACCCCAGCGATAGGTTTTCAGGCAAGCGATAAAACTATGTGTATTTCCCTCTAATTAATGTTCCAAATGTTCCGCTGAACGTCATTCATATTTAATGCGGAAAGGCAAAGTAAAGCCGACAAAAGTCAAGATCTGTAATGCAGATTGAGGGTGCTCTGACCTTAACTCTGACCACCCTTTGAGGGAGAAGGACTGCGGCGTCTCTTCGAGCAAGGTCTGTTAAGGATTCACGCACAACTTCACGGTGGGCAAGTACACAAGCGTGTTCCTTGCTGCAGACACAGGAATACGTGTGCGCTCCTCGTTCGTTAGTCTGAAAGTCAAATTTGCTCCTTGCTTTCGGCTTCACGTGAACCTGTACTGTTGTATAAACATGTTTGTGCCTGTGCTGATTTCATTGGTTGGGCAGAAGGGCACGGGACGAGGAAACAGCCTCTCCTCTGTGGCAGCTTGCGAAGCATAAGTAGAATTTCTCTGATTCTGCAGATTTATGTGAAATAATGGGGCTGTTAGAGCAGGCGAGTGTGTACTTACCAACCTTACTAACTTACTAAAATCCCTGTAATATCCTTTAGGTGCTTTGGAAAAGCGAGTCAGTCTTGAGGAGGTGCGGGACCGGGGTGGGGGGTTTGAGCAGCAGTGCTCGTTTCCCCAACCCCACCTCCTCTCGCACCCCAGATAACCCAGAATTTCTCTCTGTGCTTTTGTGGACTCCTCTCCTGGCACAAAGGTTTTGTGGACCTCTCTCCTTCTGTAAGAACTTCCTTCAAACAAGGTGGTGACTTAGGGCTGCCTCTTAGTTTAGCAAACTCCAGTCTCTGAAAAGCCATCGGGGGTCGCTCGTAGGACTTCTCTTCTCTTTGCTTCCAGGGTGTCTGTCTCAGTGATGTGGGTCTCGGGAATTCAAAGTGCAGATCTTTTTGCAGCGTTGTACGGTGACACCGTTATCAGTCCAGAGGCCAAGTGACTTCTTGGAGTCACACTTTGTGTCTTCACTGACTTCTTAAATGCTCCTTAAAAAAAAAAAAGGAAAGAAAAGGAAAAAACCACTATAACGTTGAGGCTGAAGCCAGGCGATTCTAGGAATTAATTGCTGCTGCTTTCATATGTGCCTGGAAAAGATGCTGCATCGTTTGTGAATTCGTGTTTGTAAAGCGCTGTGCATTAGCCTCACACATTAGGTATTTATAATTCAATAAGAAATTAATACAAACTAAAAAGAAAATTGGTACTTTGATACTGACTTCATTTGTATGCATTGAGCAAATAGTTACATTTTATTACAGTTAAGCGATTTAATGAATATTATTTTCAACTTGTACATTCACAAAGAAACTTATAGAAATCTAAAGAAATTGCTATTCATCTTCTAGACAAGTGAAGATCTTACACTTTGTTCGCAGAGTGGAGCACATTTGCATTGCGTGTTTCATATATTAATTTTCTAGGGCAGGTTATCTTTGGTAACGTGTTCTTCACAAAGCAACTGAGGGTGCAAATTTCTTGATCCAGCGTCATTTGGGAGTGGGTATTTGGGGCCGTGCTGAAGAATGAAAGTGAAGACACCTCATCAGTGTAATTCTGAGCGGAATTGCAGAGAAAAAGCGATTACATGAGAAGCAGCAAAAACTGCAGGAAAGATGATGGCGCATCCCAGCCTCTTTGCCCGTCACTCCCAGGTCCTCTGCCATCACCTTGCCCGCAGGAGAACAACCTGTGCTGACATACCCAGTGGTTAACCATTGTTTTACGCTGAGGGTGGTGAGACCCTGGCCCAGGTTGCCCAGAGAGGTGGGAGAAGCCCCATCCCTGGCCCCATCCCAGGTCAGGTTGGCCCTTGGGGCTCTGAGCACCCTGCTCTGGGTGCAGATGTCCCTGCTCCCTGCAGGGGTTGGACTGGGTGAGCTTTGAAGGTCCCTTCAACCCAAACCAGTCTGTGATTCTGTGCTATCACAATTCATGGGTATATTCCCATCTACATCACAGGAGCATGTTGGAGCCTTCGGATGCTTAAAAATAAATCTTGTAGGACACACACATGAAGTCCAGAGCCCACAGTTTCACACTTAGTTCATGGTGGTTCTGGGTTTTGTGGGGGGGTGAATGGAGGGCTTGGGGGACTCAAGCAACTTGTTCGGGTTCACTTTGTTTCTCTAAAGCTGGCCAGTTTGTAGGTCATTGGCACTTCCAGGTTTTTTTAAACCTGATGGTCCTAAGTCAAGACCTGAAACCAAAGGTCGTGATGAATTTGAGATTTGACATTAGTAAACTGAGTTTATAGGTATGAATTGGAAATTGTGCTTTATCAACACGCGTGAGTGGTTGAATCCTTTTTCTTCACCTTGTATTTTGAGTTCATTAATATCAGAGTGACACTTCCAGCATAGCCATAAATCTTCAGAAGTTTTCTGCAGAACCTCCCTGCCCGTTCCAGTCTTAACTGTAACCAGATGGTCCAGCCTACGCTTCCGAAATCCCAGTGTAATTAGGAAAATACATCTTCTCTGATTTATTTAGGAGCTGTGGGCAGGTTTGTGTGTCTCGTTAACAGGACGAGTCAGAAGAGCTGGATCGTAGCAACACCTGGGAGGCTGCATTTTTGTTGAGTTCCAACAATGCAGACTGAGGTAAATTGATTTTTTTTTTCCCCCGCTCTGGAGAAGGAGAGCAACAACCTTCACAGGCCTGGCATCAGCTGTGGTGCTTTCAACGGGCAATAATGAGAACTCCCAGAAACAGGAAAAAAAGAGGGTTGAGGTGGGACCAGAAGTTCTGCTTCAGTGTGTGCCTGCAGTAGGTTCTGGATTTTCAGTCAGATGGTGGCTGGTTGTGGTCTCTCATCACACATGGCCCTTCAGTAGGGATTTTTATTTTATTGTGAGAGCAGAGTTCTGTTCCCAAGCTCGGTTCGCAAACTGCAGCTGATGAGGAGAACCTGGAAGATGCCCAGGGTGAAGTTCTTGGTGAGTACCAACTCTCTGACAAAGTGAAATAGAGGCGGGTCGCTCATTTATTTCCGTCTTGAATGGAAAAATACAAATTTAATTTTCTGGCCCAGTCACTTAGAAATTGCAGCCGAGCTGGTGCGTGGTATCTCTGGGAGGACTGTTCTGCGTTCTGTTCAGAACAGGTATGGTGTTAAATACCGATAAAATACGAAAAGATAATCTGAGTTTGAAGCAAATGATATAGTGGTTGGTGTTTCTCAACTGCTCTGATCTGCAGGTGCCTTCTTTATGGTACTGTATAAAAAATATTCATGAAGTCATTAAAAAGTTATTTTGATGTACCTTGCAGTTATTCCCTGCTCCCAAAACTGAAGTATTGAAACAAAACAAAAATACTTGCTCCTAGGATGAGATTTTGAGTGGCGAGTGTAGCCTGGCGCAGATTCCTGTACCCAGTCATTAAACCTGTAGGTTCAGCGTGGTAGAAACACCCCCAAGTCTTTGTTGGTGCCTCAGCAGTGGAGGTGACTGCAGATTCAGGACACTTATCTTGGTCTCTGGCTGCTCATCTTAACCCTTGCTGTCCTCCCATGCCCTCCCCACCACTATAAAAATACAAAGGTGTGAGTTAGACATCTCCAAACAGAAACATTGAGTGTTTTGCTAATTTTAAGCCACCTGAGCTCATATTCATTGAAAAGTCTTGATGTCTTGTCTGCTGCGTGGAGCCTGCCAGGTGTCATCTTCTGAAGGGCTTGTCAGTGGGGTCCCGTCGTGGCGATACGGGCTGAAACCATTGCCTTGTGTCAGCGCTCAGGAGAGGAAGCAAAAGATGTATAAACCTAGAATTTTCTCTTTAAACAACAGTATGGTATAATTAGGCATTTTCTGTGCACTCTGGCGTTTCCTACTTCCTTAAGCCACGTATTACCACTTAAAGTACAGCAGATTGTTGCTTTTTGTTGACGTGGCAGGTGGGCATTGATGACAAGCCTTACCACTGAGCGAGCTGTGATTTATACCATTTGTTTTTAATGGACCCCGAAAGGGGATGCCCAGAGTGCTTCTTTCAATGCCCAGTGAGGAGTTGTGGAGGAAGCCGAGAGGAGCTCCCAGCTTGAACGCAGGGGTGATGTCCTCTCCTTCCCATGTGCAGGAACAAACTCCCTGGAAACACGGTCCTGTATGGAACACAACCGGAAGGTGCAGGGTTTCGGGAAGCACATTTTTTTGTCAGTGCTGTAATCCCGGTCTTTCATGGCAGGGGAGAAGAGCACAACAATCTGATGTTTAAATGTTCTCTCCCCACTCTCTCCTTGCTTGAAGGAGGACAGTTGTTATGAGGATGAGCTGCTGTGATGCTGCAGACCTGGTTACGTGATGGACTGAACTTCAGCTGTAGCACCAGTATTGTATATTGTATATTGTCTTGTTTATCAACACCTCCAGCATCTCATAAGTGGATTTTTAATGTGTTGATAAACACACAAGGCTTTATCTGAGTGAAAAAAAAGATGTGCAGAGGGAATATTTGTGTATGCACAGATATTCTCAATACAGCCAGAGTTCTTAATCTTCAGTTATTCTGTTCATAGAAAGAGCATTTGCAGTGCAAAACGTGGCTTAGAGATGAGTCGCTGTGTTTTTATTTCAAATAGAAGCACTCGGTATACCTGGTACAAAGCATTGCTATCAAAA
>NW_010421405.1:7119-17119 GCF_000710305.1 Buceros rhinoceros silvestris | reverse complement strand
GCTGGGAAATGTGTGAAACAAGTTTGTTCAATCCTTCCTGTTGAGTAGGAATATTATTATCACATGTCTATTAAAGTTTGGAGTATTTCGCAGAAGCGGGAGAGACATTTACAAAGCAGAAAATCCCCTTTTTTTTTTTTTTTCTATTTGCTACAGCTGAAAATGTAGTGGGAAGGGAGTGTCAGACAAAGCGGTCGTTGCTCATCTATTGAAATCAGTTTCATTACAGTGAGTTATAAAAAACTTCAGTCTCTTTCTCAGGTGTTAAACAGTTCTCCAGTCAATTATGAACTGTGGGAAAAGACTCCTTCAGTTACTGTGGTAGAAGCAGAATAACACTTATTTAAGCAGAAGTTGGTCAAAATAATTGACTCGAGCAAAATGTGAGCTGTAAACGTTGCTTCTGGGGTGGATTTTCTGCCCCGCTCTGCCTCGCCGAGCCTTGCCTGGGAGAGCCCATCGCTCACCCACACCTCCGCCAGCCAGCGTGCTCATTTCTGGAGGGTCATCCTGCAATACGTCCCGGCAAGAGGAGGTGTGAGATTGTGTTCCCGTGCACCGAGAACGAGGCCGAGATTGTCAGAGCATTTATATTCATGAGAGTGAAGCAATGCTGAGCTTCACCGGGCTCTCTGGATGCCTTAAATGAGCGGATATGGCCTTAACTCTTCACGGTACCCGTTTACTTGAATCTGCTCAGTGGCCACAGCGTGGAAAACAGAAGCTGGAGGCTGTTTTGTAGCTTGGATGTTGCCTGGAATATTTGTGCTCATTAAAATTTTGGAGGTGTTGGGTCGCAGGCGGCTCTGGTGCGGGAAGTATGTGGATGGAGAAAGCAGTGGTGTGAGGTGGCTTTACCTGCTGTGCCAGAATGGTTTGGATGGTGAAAACCTCTTGGAGAAACTATTTATGAAGCATTCTTGCTGTCTTTTTCATCTGGCATTGCCCTTGGTTGGTTGGTTTCCCATCAGAGGCAGGTTTCTGTGTTTAATTTTGGTGGGGCCCTAGCACACCAAGCTGCTGCCATCGAGAGGCCGTGCACCATTTACACGTACGGTGAGGGGGGTTGTTCCTCTGAACTTCCTAGTTCAGTAATTCACAGTGACACAGTTTGGGTGATCAAAACAGGACGGTGAAGTTCAAGAGGGAACTCAGGGATTTTCTGCCCACAGGGACTTAGAAGAGGCTGAGACATGCAGAGAGAGCAGGAGAGGGGTGGGCCGTGCCCTTCCCTCTGCTGCCCCTCCCACAGATGGTTATGAGTCGGTAACAGGAGTTAAATACAGACTCTTCTGTTTATAGACAGATTTAGCATCGTTGGGCCAACTGCAGTTGGGGTAGTGGCAGGAAAAAAGGAAATGCAAGGAGGTAATGCTGGGGAGGAGGAGGAGGAGGAGACTTCCCAGGTCTCTGTGTACAGGTGGGGTAGGGGAATCTTAGTGCAGGAAAATGGGGTGGGTTCTCAGGAATCAGCATAGAACTGGTGTCAGAGAAAAAGAAATCGTTTTCCTGCTTACCTCCATCCTCTCTGTAATGTAAGACTTGCCCACCCCGTTTTGTTGGCTGCAAAGAGGCTGCTATTTTCTCCATCTCTTCATCCCCAGCATTCGTTCTCCTCTCCTATAGCAACTGCAGCTTGGTGCATTACCTACAGCTCAGAGGATAATCAGGTGGCTTCTCCATTTAACTGCACTGCTGCTGCAAGCAGCCGCACAAATCAGGGGATGCTGCGCAATGACATGGTCTGTGCCGGAGCCCAAGAGGCAGTTGTCAAGTGCTTTGCCATTTCCTCTATCTTACCGGTCCACAGACTCCCAGCCTCAGCCCCTGCCTGTTCAGGAATGTCGTGGCATTCAGTGTCTGGTGGGAACGTTTAGCTGAGATGAGGTCACTAATGCTTAAGGAGTCGTTAGTTTGCACAGAACCTTGCTGGGGTTTGGATTGGAGAGCGGGAACCTGGGGAGGTTTGCAACGTGCCCCGACCAGAGCATGGAAAGGTGCTGAGCATCAAACTCCTTGTTTCCATCAGCTCTAAAATTATACCCTGCGCTTGCAAGTGCGTCACAAACTCGTATTGAGGCTACTGCACAAAAAATAAAAATGGGTCAGAATATCAGTTACCGCTCGAGTAAAACACGCACTGACTTCCGGGGGGGTTAACCTGCAGAAATACTGCTGGATGAGGTCCGGGGAGAGTTACTTGCTTCTAAGGATAGAATTTGGCCCCACAACCCCTTCAGCAGTCTGAAGGGAATGGCAGTTAAAACTGTGTTAAACTACAGATCACAAACAGCTCTCATTAATTGGGTTTTACATAGCTCAGCCGCTTAGCGTGAGCCAACGTGAATGTTACACGTATGAGGAGAAAGCATATTGGTGCATTTTTCACCTCAGCGGTAGCGATGTATAGTTTATAAATTATAGTTGTGTTTCTATCTTATTATATTACATATTGCAAACACGTGCGTGAACAGGCAGTACATTGGGGGGTATAAAAGCACTCTTCCAGCCCAGTTCCGTGGGAAGGGGAACATCGTGACCACACGAGATAACAGCTCACCACGTTACCAGAAATCAGTAGAAGAGATGGTGCAGGGTTTGTGCCAGGGCAGAACCGGGCACTGCAGGCTCTGCTCCGAGGACTCCCATTCACCAGAGATGCTCTGCTGGACGGGACAGTTCATGTCACCTCCTGTCAGTGCCACATGCCGGGTTGGTTTGGGGGTTTGGGGTTTTGGAATGCTTAATGATGTCCACTCAAATGGTTGCTGTCTCTGCAGTCACAGTGCACCGCAGCTGACCTTAATTTATCTACAGAGAAATGAAGAACAGCTGTAGAACGCTCTGTCTACTGGGGAAAAATGCAACATTTTCAATGCCTTTAGTTATGCCACTGCAATATGCACTAGAAACAACATCATTGTTACAATCCGTAGTACACGGTAAGATTCACGGGATCACAGACTGATGGTGTTGGAAGGGGCCTCTGGGGATCATCCAGTCCAACCCGCTCCTAGAGCAGGGTCACCAGAGCAGGGTGCCCAGGATGGCGTCCAGGCGGGGTTGGAATCTCTCCGGAGAAGGGGACTCCGCAGTCTCTCTTGATAGCCTGGGCCAGGGCTCTGCCACCCTCAAAGTGATGAAGTTTTTCCTATGAAAACATAAAGAAGTGGGATATGGTTGTAGTCAAGGTGTCCAAGTCAGTTCAGTGGTTCTGCCCTGCAGAGAGTGGCACTGAACACCCACCTCTTTCATGGTGGGGGATCAACAGAGAGGTCCAGCTCTTCGGTTCCAGATGATACAAAGGCGATGGGTTTCAAGCATTTCAATTTAGCTGATTAAATGCAATTAATAATAAATATAAAAAATAAATAGGACAGTGCGTGGGCACCTATCACGTGAGTCTTCTGAATGATGTGACTGTAGAGTGCTGGTGGGACAGGATCAATGTGGCAGGGCACTTAGAGACGCTTAGAGGGGTCAGAAGAGACCTAAGCTGGAGTAAAGGCTGGCAAAGACAGAGCGGGAAATAGCAGTGTCAGTGGAGTTAGGCTGGAGTGCAGAGGTAAAATCAAAGTCTGACCTCTTTTTTTGAGCCCATATAGCATTAACGACTGGTACGACTTCAGACATTGAGTGTTAGGAGGAGGAATAGCTGCAGAGGGGTCTTGGACTACACAGGGGTGGATTTGGGGTAAATGCTTATCTCATTCCTCTGGTATTATTATCTATTAAAATGGAATATGTTTTTCTTGGAACTTTGGCTGCTTTTATTTTTATAAATACATTTTTTTCCTTTAAGGCGATGATGGATTACATAAAGTCAGTCATATTCTAAAATAATTAGATTATTTTCATATCTTCATAAAGCTCGATCATTCAGAATGGCCAAGGGCTGTGGTCTGGTTCGGCTCTTCAGGCAATCATAAAATTTAACTTAAAATAACAACTAATACTCGTGAGTTTTACCGCAGAATACCAATGGTCAGGGACTTCCAGCCACTGACAAAGGGATGAAAAGCATTTCTCAATCTGCCTAATAAGAGCAAAAGAAAGTTAAACAGTGAAGACACCAGACAAGCATTTCTCTCGTTCACACACCCCTTGCTCGTTCGGTCTCAGGCAGGGTGGCAGTGACTGTAGTATTCGGGTTGCTGTTCAGGTGACATGTTGAACTCCTTAACAGTGAAGGAGGCTCCAAACTGCTGAAAATCAGTGCTCCTGCTTGCATCAGCTGTTTGCACTGTTGCCTGTTGTCAGGAAAAGTTCTTCCGTTTGAATATGGATCTGTTCTTCCAAGGTCCAAGAGCCAAACTGCGTTTTCTGGGTTAGGTGGAAGCTCACGCTGTGGGAACTGCTGTTTTGTAGACAAACAGGAGTATTATTTATTCTACCAATTTCCTTGAATATTTTTTTTATCAACAGTAATAACAGTGAAAAGCGGTAAGCGTAAACACAAACAAAAAAGTTGTCTGTGTAGTACCTCAGGCTGCGAAAGCTGGCGAGAAGGGGCGAGGATTTATAACTAGTTTTTTGCATTTGCAAAAACCCTTGGGGAGCAGGACAAAAAAAAAAAACCAAACAAACAGAAAAACAAAAAAATCCCACAACAAACCGAACACCTGCTATTCCCAGCAATCAGCATTGAGGACAAGGGAGAAAGCGGTCTGTCTGTAATCCCTCTTAATGGAAGGGGTTAACGGGGGTGTAAAAACAGCCCGTGTATCTCCTGAGCCTCTCGTGTCCCACAGAGGTGCAGAGCAGGGCAGGAAGGGACTGACGCTGGTGCCTGGCATCCATCCTGCCCGCCCCGGGGGCTGAGCCCCTTCCTGACACCGTACAAGCTCTGGCAGTGCGTAGTTAGATGGTGGCTTCACGTTGTACAATTGCGACCTTCGGTTACGCTGATAGAAGTTATGATATGGCTGGTGTTAAACTTGATTTTCACCCTGTTTTTCCTGCGGATGGACCGTGTTTCTCTGGAGAATTGAAGTCTCGTGGCTGTCGCAAGTGACCTCTGAAGCATTTAGACATTAACAGCAGGTCCAGAGTAAGTCCCTCTTTTTAGGAGCTTGTCTGTAAATATTAATTTCAGGTCAGTCCTGGCACATCTGCTCTTGGCATGGTGGTGCATTGCTTTGCCAGTTCACTGTAATTGGCAGGTCTGGTGGTAACGCGCAATTAGGAGGTTTTGGACCAGCGAGTAACACAACGGTGATGTCCAGAGGAGGAAAACATCTAAGTTGTTCACCCATCACCAGGCATTGAATAGGGTTTGTTCAGCCTGGAAAAGAGAAGGCTCCGGGGAGACCTTAATATGGTCTTTCAGTGCTTAAAGGGGGCTGTAAGAAAGATGGGGACAATCTAAAAAGATTGCAACAGGACAAGGGATGATGGGTTTAAACTGAAAGAGGGAGATTCAAACTAGAGAGGAAGAAGAATGATGCTGAGGGTGGCCAGGCACTGGCCCAGGTTGTGCAGAGAGGTGGGAGAAGCCCCATCCCTGGAACCATTACAGTCAGGCTGGCCCTTGGGGCTCTGAGCAACCTGCTCTGGTTGCAGATGCCCCTGCTCACTGCAGGAGGTTGGACTGGTTGAGCTGGAAAGGTCCCTTCCCACCCAAACCAGTCTGTGAATCTGTGAAACCCTCCCATCTACCTTTGGGGTCCCGTGGACAGAGCAGCTGGAGGTGAGAACGGGTCCTCAGGGCTGTGGAGACTTGGAAACCGAAGTTGGTCGCAGGTCTCTCCCTTCCCATCCTTCAGTGCACCTTCACCCCCACCTTCCCAGTGCAGCTCCAGCTCCCAATGGAAATCGGTGAGGTGGCATTTGGATGTAAAAACTAAAAAGTTACTGGTCTCTGAAATAAGAAGCAGCATCTAGCGACACTGGTTGCTCTGTGTTGGCCGTAATCTGTGTTCCTTGGCTGCTCACCTGGAGGGAGTGCATACAGCGGATGATGTAGGTGGGTGTAGAGGATGGAGAAAACCTCCAATATTCCCATTCTCGCAATGTGGTTGAGCTCAGCCGTTGTTCTGCTGGCATCCACCACTCCGGGATGACATGGGCATCCTTAGCTCGTGGAGGGATGAAGTATTGTCATGGAACGAGAGAATTGGTGTGTGCATGCGTGTTAATTTTTATGTGCATATTTTACAGCACTTTATGATGATACTTAACAGCATAGAAAGTTGGCACGAGTTGGAAATTGGTGGAAGTTCAGCCATCTGATTCGGGTAGGTTGTGCTTACAGGGACTCGCGCTTGCCGACAGTTTAATAACAGTAGTTGGCACTGTCTCTTCGAGCTGCTTAAACTAATTAATGCATTTGCTCCCTACAGGATGAAATTGAGTTTTCAGATACATTTATAAAATGATGTGCGCGATGGCTGAATATTTCATTCTTCTGAACTATAAGTGCGAGTGGTTTATGTGGGTGCAGAGACAGTGTATGTTCTCCCATGAAAAATGTGCCGTGGCCCCGGAGAGAGGATAATGCCTGTCCCTGCTTGTCAGGAGAGGATAATCTCTGTCCCTCTTTTAGTGCCTTAAAAGATGCTCGATAACTTGGGCATCACTTGGCACAGTGCTGCTGTGGAGCCGCCCCATCCTCCCGCCTCAGCTGGGTGCTCCAGCACAGGCTGCACCCGCTGCTCCCCTTGTCCTCACAGGCTTCAGAAAGTTATGGGTCCGTCACGTCTCAGCCTGCCAAAAATGAGGGCAAAAATGAAGGGATTTTTTTGGACTCGGGCCCCGGCGACGTGCAGTTGCTGCGTTTCGTTGATTTAAAAGATGACATCAGGCAATAATGCCCCGAGACCCCTGAGCAGGCAAGGCTGGCGCTGATCTTAAGAAGGAGGTTAAAAATAATAGTACCAATTTGATTTGAAACAAACCTTTCTGAAGGAATGACAGTAAACAAAGTGTGTTTGCCTGAGGAACCCCTCCTAGCAGTCAGCCACTAACGCAACTGCTCGTGCTAATGAACCCCGAGCTGTTAATGTGGTTTCTTCAGTTAAATTGATTCATGAATTTTGAAGAGAACATTATCTAATGAATTTTCTTTGAATAGAAAGCAATTAAAAGGACAAATCAGTCTGATTAACCCCAAAGTCACCCTACTGCCACAAATGGTGTACAGTTTGAAATTATATCATAAAAAACTAGAGCAGATTTGCTATCGCTTTGCCCTCTGCTAATCCATGTAAATTAATGAACAACAAAGTTAATTTCTTTGATGACCCTTTTCTCGTATCACCTGGATTATGCTGATGTTTAATTTGCTTAATGTTATAATAAAGACTAAACAGATTTTTTCAATGAAGTGATTATCATTCCCTTCAGTTAAGAAGTGATTTTTATTATTTAACACACACATAATGGTGTACGGGTTTCCTTTAAGAACACAATCACATTCCGCTCTGTTCCTGGGTAACGGAATCAATGTCCTTTTTGACAACTAAAGAAAGAAACTGGTTTTAATCAGTTTGTTTCTGGGCCAAAGCAGGAGGGTAAAGCTGGCAGCTCTTTTTCTTTTTTTTTTTCATTCGCCAGCTCTTTCCTCTCAGTAAGTTATTCTAGAAGTTATTATATAGTTGGATCTTCAAAGCTTTTACCACTGCAATAGGTGTCCAACCCAACTAAAACCCAAACCACACTCTCAGTTTTCCTTTTGTAAAACAGTCCTGGCTTGGGAAGGTAAAACCCTGAGACGCAGCAGAAAACTGGTACTAATGCATCTGCTTATTCGTTATTTCAGCAATTGCAACACTTAGAAGCAATTTGCTGGTGAATTAAAATTAAAATAATGGAAGATACATTATTTTTCTTTCCCGAGCCCTGTGTCATTAAGGATGTGCCGTACGTTCAAGGTCACCACTAGTCCTTACGTTTGGTAATGTCTGCGGCGCCGAGCAGTAGCTCGGGGGTCTCGACTATAAAATGCACTCAGCCAGGATAATACCGAGTCCGCTGGCTCTAGGGCTTCTTCTGCCGCGTGTCCCAGCTGAAGTTGGAAATTAGCTGGAGATGCGAGGGCGCTGTGAAATAGGTAGAGCCGGTTATTTCTTCCCTTTTTAATTTGACTCTATGCTAATTTACACTCTGCCAATTTAATGGGAAAACCACATTGTATGAGTTAACAGGATAATGGTACTTGAAGCAAATTAAAAATATAGGAAAATCAAAGCCTTAAATCCTTTTTTATAGTGATCGGTTACTCGAAGTGCTCTTTCTAATAATCGTGTATTTAAATGTAGTAACAGAGGATACCATAACCAGATACCGTAACAGTGCATCGGGGCTGTTTACATTTAAATTTGGAAGCTGCTGTTGAGACTCCGCTTCGCGTTGGGTGTTTTTGAGTACCTCCTCGTGGTGTTTTATGAGCCAGGCATACGAACCGCTTCCTCTTCCTTGCAGATTCGTTCACCAGCCAAGTGTTGTGGACCCTGTTGAGAGACGTGAAGTTTGGAGAGGCCGTTTCCTACAAGCAATTAGCGGACCTTGCCGGCAACGGCAGAGCGGCGAGAGCAGTGGGAGGAGCGATGAGGAGCAATCCTGTAAGTTCACATCCACTTCTAAATAAAGTTGATGGAAGATGGTGGATTTAGAGAGCTTTGCGGGCTAAATGTCATTAGATAAAATTTATCTGCTATGAAAACTGGTCTACCGTGAGTAATAAGGTCAGTAAGTGTTTTTAATCAGCAATAATGCACAACCCAGTTTAATGTGATTTATTCCCTACCATTTATGGTGTTAGATTCGAAGAAGAAACGCTGCGTTTAAATTCGTCAGCCTCTACACATCTATGCTCAAACTTTCTTATGCATTTTTAGATGAGGAAGGTGTCTTATCCCCCGCCACAGACCTCGTTTTGGTGGGGTGTGGGTACTTCTGTTGTGTTAACAGTGGTCCATCCTCCCTGGCATGGGTGTGTTTCTGGAAGCATGGAGGAGGCAGAGGAAGGCTTTTAAATCATGCAGGTACACGTTTGAACCGAGTCCCTAGTTGTCAATGTTTTCCCCATGTGCTCCAAACCCGCTGCCAATGGCATTTCTCTCCTAGACAGAGGTGAGTTACTTGTATTTGACGCACCTGGAGGAAGCAGCGCTCTGGGTTAAGCGTGGGGATTTGGGTAGAATGGTCTGACACTGGGTCTCCGTCTTCCCAGGAATCATCTTTCCCTTTTTGTTGTCCAGGTTTAGATTTGCAGATGTATTTATGCACCTGAGTCACACTGGTTGGCATGGGGCTGGTGCTGCAGCCAACTGGTTCCTGGGCGAAGGAAGGGAAAAGCTGGTAGAAAACAACACTGTATCTGTTGTTAAACATTCACTCCCTGTAAAAAAACAAACAAAGTTTGATTTCTGTTAATATCACCGCAGCCTTTTGGCCGTTCTTCAACCACGTTCCCTCATTGCCACTTGCCCTGAGCAACATGTGTCTGTCCATGCCCGAATTCCTCTTCTTGTCTCAGCATTACACCCGCCGTAATCGTTGACCTCCGGCGCTGTTTTGACATTCCATCCTCTCAGTATTTGCTGTAACAAGGTGCGTAGGAGACTGCAACGTGTGGTTGCAAAGAGGGTTAGAAAACCTGTTTTCTTGCAAACTGGTGTGTTTACATGCAGAGATAATAAAGGTGAGGGAGTTTTCACGGGGCCACACGCTATCTTTGTATTTCACCTCACTCATAAAAGGAACCTGCATCTTATGGCCTATAGGTCTGAAGTACCATGTAAAGATTTACATGGGAAATAGGAGAAATGTATATATGGGAAATAGGAGAAACGTGGTGAATAGGTGCTGGCGTTGAAGGCAGAAGGACTCTGAGTGTGTTTACATAAGGAATATGCATGAAATTACAGATTAACTACAGGAGACGTGGTGATAAAAATGGGGTTTGGAATGGGCAGGGCTCTCATTACAGCACTGATTTATTTCTTTTATCATCAGCTTTCTGGAGTGGTATTATATTAACAGAGCTCTTTTTCCCTAC
>NW_010421405.1:4235-7020 GCF_000710305.1 Buceros rhinoceros silvestris | reverse complement strand
ATATACATTATTATCTATAACACACTTAAAAATGTTCTGCTGGAGACAGAAAACGCTGCAGCCGTGGTACAGGATGGGAAATAACAATAATAAGATAGGACCCCATTTAAAAAAAAGAATCGCGGTAGCTTTGCTGTATATTTTGAGAACTATTTTCATCCTTTCTCACAGGGGAAAAAGCAGGAATTTTCACACCACAACCTGCTGTTACCGCTACTTTGGATGCTGCTGCTCCACTGCAGCCCGAGGGCAGAGCCGAGTACGTTTCCAGGCGATAGCAATTACATATCCTTTTGCACAACACTGTATTGTTATTCTTTGAGAACTGTTTCCTGCAGGTTTGCATTGTATTGCCTTCTCTTAATGTACACCACATTCTATCAGAAAGCATTCCGTCCTATTAAAATGGTTTGTATTGTCAAGTACAATGCAGGGTATCGACGAAACACGGCTTTGTACCCCTTATATGACCCGTTTCTTAGGAAAATCTGATCCACGCTTGAAATACCCACGTGTGCTTCTTTATTGAGCTTAGAACTTAAACCCATTAGACATTACGTGAGTTTCTGTGGTTGTCGTTACCTGCGTAGAACCGCAGGACACCCGTGGACCTCGTACATGCACAAGCGCACTCGCAGTCTGTTTATCAGGTGAGATATCGAGCTTTGAATCTAACTAAGCAGCTCATTAAACTGAACGTGTCATCCGGGCTGCAGCATCGTTAACGTGTCGGCGCAGAATGCCAAGAGCTGGGGCGTTAGCAACCGCCTCACCTGCAGCGCGGGCTCGAGGAGATGAATATGGGGTCTGAGGAGCAACTGCTGCGCGGTTGGGGCAGAAGCGGGATGTTTTGTTAAGCAGCAGATGAGGGGGTTGCGTTCGCAGGAGAGAAGCTGAAGCTAGAGAACGCTTTTATTGCGCTTGTGAAGTAAAGGTGAACCCTCCGAGTAACGACAGCTGCAGAAGCTGCGCAAAAGGGGAAAATCATCGTAGGTTTGCACCGTGAGATGCTTTCTACGATTAAAGGACTAAATTACAAACATGATGGCTGAACTATAAACATGATTTAATGAGGGTAGTAATAACTGCAAAAATTACCACTTTAGTTAAACCCGAGCCCGGCGCTGCTTTGTTCCTCAAATGTGTCGATAAAATTGTGAATCTCGCCTTTTTTTCTACAAAATACCAGAACATTTCTCCCTTCTACAGATCAGGGGTTGGTCTTTAATTTTTTTGGATGTGCTCATTCCACAGGTTTCCCTTTGTAGTTGTGTCGCTTCACATAATTCATACGATGACCTTCAGCTTTATGAGAAGGTGGAAGAGGTGCCAGCAGCAGCTGGAAGAGGCAACATCTTTGCCTCAGTTTATGCCGGGGAGGTGGTGGGGATGGCTCACCTTTTGCCGGAGAAACTTCACATAGTTTACTGCGGTTCACAGTGATTGCAAGGTCTGTGGTCCTCAAAGGGAACCCATAAAGTTCAATTAAAAATCTCATTAGGCTGGTATAGGAGGATCAAAAAGAAATCACAGAGGCTCATGGGAAATGGCAAATCTTGGGCTGATTAGTCCAAGGCCATCCTAAATGACTGTTCTGTGCCTTAAATAAGACGTCTCCAGCGGTCCGTTAACGGCAGTCATAGCTGCGTACGTTGGTTTTTACGTGCTCTCCGATTGTGGTACAGTCTAGGTTGAAGCCCAGCTCAGAGGACGACTGGATGTCGGTATCAAGCTGTCTGAAGTCAAGGCTGTTGTTCAGCCAAAGTGTTTTAAACACTGGAGGTTGGAAGGAGCGATCGTGCGTTTATGAGAAGATTGTGAAGTAGGGGGTGGAAACATTGTGGACACCTTAAACTACTGGTGTGTTAGTTCCTTCAGTGGCTGGGAATCACAGGATCCCAGACTGGTGGGGTTGGAAGGGACCTCTGGGGATCATCCAGTCCAACCCCCTGCTAGAGCAAGGTCCCCAGAGCAGGGTGCCCAGGATGGCGTCCAGGAAGGTTTGGGATCTCCAGAGCAGGAGACTCCACAACCTCTCTGGGCAGCCTGGGCCAGGGCTCTGCCACCCTCACAGCAAAGGATTTTCTCCTCATGTTCAGGTGGAACTTCCCGTGTGCCAGTCTGTGCTCATTGCCCCTTGTCCTGTCAGTGGGCACCACTGAGAAGAGTCTGGTCCCATGCTGGGTTACACTGGGGTGTGTGTTTCTGTCGGGGCAGAGCAATAGACATGAGCAAACTGAAAGATTGTTTTTTTCCCAAGTGCAATTCTTGTTGGGGTTAAAACGTGGTTTTCAGCTGCTTCTCTCATGGCCTGGCTGGTCTGGGTCTGATACTTCGGCGGTTCCTGGAGGCCTCCAGCCCATCAGCGGTGTGACTGGACGGTCAGGTTTCCCTTGCTTCAGTCTGAATGCTCCTAACAAGTGGATTGCCATGGCAGATCACCGCTCCGCTCCGTCCTCCGACAGGATCTGCTAAATGCAGTTCAGAGGCGATCAATGCCTGGTGCAGGGAGTTTTTTTCCCCACCTTTTTGCTAAACAAACGCATTACTGAGGAGTTAGTTTATTCGCAGATTGCCACGAGCGTTAATGACCGCCCGAGCCTTGTTCTGCCAGTCACCCAGATGGCTGTTGATAAAGATTTAGCATCATGTTCTGAGTGTCAGGGCTGTCAGTAGTGCTGAACCATTTGACCAGAAGAAAAAACGCACAGGGAGCTATTGATTACAGCTTCTCAGTGTCACTTGTTCACCAGGATTTAGGTATTGATGAGGCTGCGAGTGAAAA
>NW_010421405.1:1392-4139 GCF_000710305.1 Buceros rhinoceros silvestris | reverse complement strand
AAAAACAAGCTCTTGCCCTTGTGGGCCTCTACCCAGAAGAACAAAAGCAAAGTTGGAGAAAATACTCAGCTGGTGCCCAAATCAGAGGGACTCCGTTATCGATCCCAGGGCCCCTTCGTGTTATTTTTGTTGGAGAAAAATCTACGGGTTTGGAAGTTTTATAGCGTTTGAGGTAGGGTCTGTGTAAGTGATGGATTCGTGTATTAGATGAATTAGATTTCACAGCGTGAAGATTTCAGCAGAGCTATAATATTATGAGCTGCTTGGTTATTGATAAAAATTACATTAAATGTAGCTGAGGCATTAAAGCTCCAGACTAGGGTAGTACTCCCTCTAAAATGTCCTTAGGGCCCTAATAAATTTTAGCAGGTTTAATTATTTTAGTAGTCTGAAAGTTGTCACCACAATTAAGCCAAACCAAAGCAATATTCAATATTTTTGTCTTACAGCACTGATAGAGCCTTTGTGCCGCAATTTCTTTTCCACCCGACGCTGTGGAGGGTGACGTAGGGGCGCTCGCGTGCGTTAGGACAAACTCAGTATGAAATTCTTGATTTGGGGCATGGAAAAAGGTATGTTTTTTTCTACTTGGGTGCAACTTCCATCCTCTCGCAGAGTTTAGCAGGAGAAGTCATCAACTTTCCTCCCTGATGGAATTCCCCAGTACATGGACACCACTGGTTCGAGTGTCGTTGCACCAGAAAGAGGTTTTGACGCCTCAACCATCTAAAATACGCTGATATACGGCATCTGTTCTTAAAGTATCACAAATTAACCCTGGAGATTTTTTACGGTGTATTATTGTGGCTTGTCACGGCTCTGTTGCTCCAGTCTTCTTCCAGGAACTCGTGCACGTGGATTGTAAAGACAGAGGAATCCCCAAAACAAAAAGAAACACTTGCAAATTCCAACTTCTTGGATGAAGTCATGAGCGGAGCGCGGGGCAGCATGGCAGAGAGTCAAGGTTTTACTGGGGCTCACCGGAGCAGCCACAGGTTCACTTGTGCCGTTGGTGACTCCAAATAAAGCAGCTGTTAGAAGCACTTTTTATTAAAAACTTGATTAACAATAAGCATCCCTGCGATTCCCGTTTCACGCCATAGCCTGAGATTGAGATTTTAAATTGCAGCCTTTGAAGTAACTGAACAAAACCAAAAGAACACCCAAAAAAAACCCCAATTTGTAAAGGTTTGGCTACTGTTCAGTTGCCTGGGGGTTTGTGTGTCCCAGACTCCAAGATGAGCCGTACTGAAATACCTGTTAAACAGGATTAAAATAAATCAGTGTAAAGTGCGTAATTCGGGACGTAAGTCCTGAGCGGTTACCAGAACACGTGGGGCGTGATTAGAGATGATGCATTGCATTTTTTACGATGTGTACTTCAACTATGATAATCACCTGTAATAAAAATTTAAAAAACCCAGCGTTTATGGAGTTCTCTACATTATCGGTCTATTATGTAACTTCTCGCATTGATTTTTCCCAATCCCTGACGTTTGGCTGTAAACGCTGCAAAGTAGGCGGCATGAGGTTAAAAAAAAAAGTTCTTCAATTGGTTAGGTGTGAATTAAATCTCTCCCGTTGTAGCTTTTAAAAATTCACAACCCATTTTGGATTGACTCGCTGTTAAATAATAAATAGTGCTGTGTTCTCGTATAGAATTTTTCTGCAGCGGTGCTATAGTGCGAGGAGGGGGTGGGGGCTCCTGGGAGGGCTCTGCTCAGTCCTCGGGGGTTTTTCCTCCAGAAATACGTCCTCTTCTAATCCCAGAGTGATGTTGAACACTCGTTCTGGACCTTCGTGTGTGTTTGGGGTCCACAAGGCTTCGGCACCCACCCTGGGCGCTGAGGTCTTGGCTGCTGGAGGGAGCTGGCACAGGCAGGAATCTCTGATTCTCGCAGAGAAGGTTTTATATCTGGGATCTAATGTGTTGGTTTTTACCCTTTGCATCATTTTTACATATTGAAATTTCTCATAATACTTATTTTTCCCTAAGAACTGGGTTGGCCTTCAGAGCCTGTGCTCGAAGCTCTTTGCATCGTAGCAGCTCAGCCGACAACGCGGCTGCCCTGTCCTCCTGGCCAGGGCTCCACCAGCGTGCCCTCAAACGTGGAGCCATCCATCCATGTCCCTGCTAGTCCAGTGGTCCCCTGCTTTAGTGGTGGATTTATGGTGCTCGTCCCCGTGGCCTCACCCTTGGCTCCCTCCCTTGGTTTTGTGTATTTTGCAGATCCCCATCATCATACCGTGCCACAGGGTGATCCGCAGCAGCGGGCAGAGCGGCAGCTACGGGGGAGGAAGCCTCATGAAGGAGTGGCTGTTGTCGCACGAGAAGCTCCAGAAAGAGAAGCTGGTGTATTGATGCAGCTCAGCCGCGGCCGCCAACCAGCCACAACGTACAACCGCGGCCACTTGGCTTGTCACAAGCTCTCAGAGCACCCAGCAGAATACAGAGAAATGGTAAATATTTGAGTGACATATAAATATGCTGCAGCATCCGGAGTGAAATGTGCAGTGGCACCACTGTATTAAAAGCGGGATGCGTCCTGAGGGATGCGGTTTGTCTGCCCTTTCTTGTTTTTACATTTTACAGCAGAATGACTACAGTGGGCCAGGCCTGGAGCGCGTTGGGTTTGTTCCCATCTCCAGCCCTGTTTTGTTCTATTTTTAATGTCCATTAAAGCACGGCTAAGGGAGCGGGAGGGCCGCGGCAACGCGAGGTAGCAAGCCTTCCCCGAAGGAGGCGG
>NW_010421405.1:0-1272 GCF_000710305.1 Buceros rhinoceros silvestris | reverse complement strand
CTGGCTCGCCGAGGGGGCAGCCGGCGAGCCCAGACCTGTACCCCGGCTCACTGCTGCCCAGCCTGGCTCGCTTGCCCCTGCCCGGGGAAACCCTCCCCTCTTTGGGCCCAGAAATGGTGGGTTTGGTAAACAGGAGTCAAGGGAGCGCGTGGAGGTGCGTTCAGGAGCGAGGGGCTCTGGAGTTGCTTGTTCTTGGCTTTGCTTTTGGGATTGCGAGAGATGGGAATAAATATTTTTGCCGTTGAGAATGGTGCAGAAAGCAGGTGGAAGAGACGCCACTGACAAATTGTCTGAAAAGTATATTTTAAAATTAGCACAATATTGAAAAGCAGCGTCTTTCTCAGCAGCATGTTTCCTTTTATCATTTGATTTTTTCCTTTATATTTTTGACTTTCTCTGTTACGCAAAGCTTTAATTCCTGCAGCCTCTGTAGAAAGATTTTGAGTGTTCAAGAGATACTGAAGGTAAATTTTGAGGTGGTTTAAGCAGCGTTCTCTGCAAGTACGAGCCACCAGAAGCTGAAATTTTCAGTATGGGAATCGTAAATCGTAACATGGAAATACTGATTTCTTTTTCTTTATGTGTTTTATCATATTTTCATAGATGTCTCTTTAGAAAGGCCATTGCTAACCAAGAAATCGTGTTACGATGCGTTAGTTAATATAGTGTTATTGATACCTCAGAATTACTTCAATAAAAAAACTGCTTTGCATGTACAAGTGTCTTTGCGTATGTTTATAAATAAAACACACTATATGATATATGGAGAAAATAAACTATACCCAGCTGTACAATATAAAGCTGTATTTTTATCAAGGGTTTCTGGTGGCGATATAAACCACGGAAGCAAAGCTCAAGTGGTTTGTACGTGTCACCAGAACCCTGAGATAAAAATATAGCCTTATAATATGTACAGTTTGGGGGTATTTTATTTATTTCATTTTTTTGTAATACATGCGCCCGACAAAAGAACACGGCAGTGAGTGTCAGCTTTCCCCTTTCAGGCGTTTACATCCCCGGGCTGGTGTTCCGCGGTGTTTCCAGCCGCCTTCCCGGGGGTGTCGCAGGTGCTTTCATTTTTTTGTAATACAGGCGCCCGACAAAAGAACACGGCAGCGAGTGTCAGCTTTCCCCTTTCAGGCGTTTACATCCCCGGGCTGGTGTTCCGCGGTGTTTCCAGCCGCCTTCCCGGGGGTGTCGCAGGTGCGGGGGATGCTGAGCGCGGGGCTCCGAGCCCGGTGACGCCTTCCCGAAGCCAACACCCGACTTCGG
>NW_010421404.1:8927-20856 GCF_000710305.1 Buceros rhinoceros silvestris | reverse complement strand
GTGTCACCCCACCCAATGATGTCATCGATGTGCAGCAGGTGTTCGGGTGCTTCACCTTTCTCCAGCGCAGCGTGGATCAGTCCGTGGCAAATGGTTGTGCTGTGCTTCCACCCCTGGGGCAGTCGAGTCCAGGTGTACTGGACACCCCTCCAGGTGAAGGCAAATTGTGCCCTACACTCAGGCGCTATGGGAATGGAAAAGAAAGCGTTAGCGACATCTATCGTGGCATACCACTTGGCTGCCTTGGACTCCAGTTCGTACTGAAGCTCCAGTATATCAGGGACAGCAGCGCTTATCAGTGGCGTCACTTCGTTCAGGCCACGGTAGTCTACTGTCAGTCTCCATTCCCCGTTGCCCTTCTGCACCGGCCAGACAGGACTGTTGAAAGGTGAATGGGTCCAGTGGACGACCTCCCGTTTCTGCAGCTTCCGAATTGTCTCCTCTATGGGGTGCAGAGAGTCTCAGTTAGTCTGGTACTGTCGACGGTGAACAATGGAAGTTGCAATGGGCAATTTTTGATCCTCCGCTTTCATCCGGCCCACAGCCAGAGGATCATCTGAAAGTTCAACTGAGGTAGACAACCGGATAATGCCATCTGCTTCCACGGTTGCAATACCAAAGGCCCATTTGTAGCCCTTTGGGTCCTTGAAATACCCTCTACAAAGAAAGTCAATGCCTAATATGCATGGGGCATCTGGACCAGTCACAATTTTGTGAGTCTCCCAGTCAAGTCCAGTGAGGCTGATCTTAGCCTCTATCAGCGTAAGGCTCTGTGAGCCTCCTGTCACACCATAAATAGTAATAGTTTCAGTCCCTTTACGGTGTGAGGTAAACAAGGTACATTGGGCACCTGTATCTACCAGGGCCTTGTACTTTAGTGGCTCTAATGTGCCAGGCCACCAAATCCACACAATCCAAAGCACACGGTTATCCCTCTCCTCCTCCTGGCTAGAGGCAGGGCCCCCCTAGTGCTGTAGGTGGACTTCACGATCAGGGGAAGGATCTGTACGGCGTAAGATACTCTTGCTAGGAGGGACGCTCCATGATCTGCCGTGTCGCCCACCAGAGACTGGAGTGATTTGTCTCTGGCCACGGTTGTCCATACTGTGTCGTTTACGGTGTAACTCACATGCTAAGGGTCGCTGTTGCTCCCATCTCCAGCAGAGGCACAGGCAATCACCTTGTGGCCAATTCTACTTGTTTCTATTAGCTCTGGGAGAAAAATTAATTGGTGGAAAATTAGTTTCACCGACTGACCAACAACTCTCCATAGCATCTGTCAACTTCTGCACCTGTGCAATAAGAACTCTTTGGTTTTGGCGGATAGTAACGTCATCATACTGATGGATTCGGTTGCACACCTACCCTACAGTTAAATTTTCGGGATCGTCTGCCTGACCCCACAGCATGGTAGACAATGTGTGGATGTAGTCTTTTGGTGCGGTCCAAACAGACTTTTTAAGTAAAGCCGGGGTAGCGATCACCGACTCGGGATTGAAATTTCCAATATTTTGTTCACCACAGAGAATCTCTTTCATAGCCTGCTCTCTCAGGTATTCGATGCCCTTACTTAGAACATCCCACAGCGGGGCACGGTGTATGAGGTCGTCTCTGGGCCTTACAGCTCGAGAAATCGCCTAAGAATACTGAGTCTTCCCCCATATCTCCCTATCTGACTGTCTATGCCTCCTTCCAGAGCCATGTTTCCTAACTGCCTAGCCTCACCGCCAGTTAGTTCGATGCTATCACCTCCCTGGTCCCAGCAACGAAGCAACCACCGCAGAATCGACTCATTTAGATGCCTGCTAAACTCCTGTCTAACGTTTCTCAAGTCCTTCCTAGAGAAAGGTTGAGTATTCTCATCCTCATCCTCATCGTCATCGACCTTAAACCCAAACAGTCTTGGTTTATCTTGCGCGGGCTGTCGTCTCTCAGACTGGCATTCATCTCAAGCAGGACTTCGTCTCTCAGACTGGTTGGTGGTGCACCACCATCAGGGCCGCCAGGGTCACCAGGCTGATCGTCCGTTGTCAAATCCCCGTCCTCTTTTCGGACTTCCTCTCTCGGGACTTCCTCTTCCTGCCTCTTCACGGGGGCGACTTCCACTCATTGTGGTGGAGAGGTGGCAGTAGTGCATGGGGGGTGCCTGCTCTTGATGATAAACCACACCAGGGCAGTGTTAGAGATGACTGATAGAGAAAACAGAAAACAGTATTATCCACAGAACCTGCAGGTTCAGATTCCCATGGTCCGGTGTGGTTACCAGTGTCAAATGGAGCAGAGTCATTACTCAGTATCCATTCGATAGTGAAGTTATAGACAGTCACCATACAGTAATATCCGAAATACACTGGCCACATCATCAGCTGCCCCAAAACATACCGACTCACTGCAAGTGCAAATGTCAGGTAAGACACTCTTTTTGTGGCATGTCCCAGGCCAGTAATGCATAGACAGGTACCAGTTATGTATAGAAAACAGGCCACACCAATTGGTGATTCAGGCACTAAAGAAATTAAAGATTATATAAATCTGCAGTGAAACAGTGTCGTTCATGCCAATAAAATAATCTTGCATAAACACAGAAGTCATTCTCCTACACCAGCTAAAGTGGGTGTGGCCATTTCCATAAGATAACCAGACTGTGTTGCTCAGTGCTTGACTCGACACTCTGCTTTGGAATGAATGTTCCTCTAAGATAAGAAAATGGAGTACCGTTTTACTGAGTTCACATAGCATTTTAGATGAAAGTACACCGCCAAACCTAGCCTCTGTTATTTGACGAAGGTGGTTTCATTTGGTAAAATCAGCTACCTACATGTCTACTGAAAGCTTCTCCCAGTACTGTAATGTAAGTAGTATGGTTTCTACTAATATATTTTTACTAAGAAATTACTGAATTAATTTGTGTAGGTAAACAGGACAAGTTATTCCCAAAATAACTCTCTTGCCAGTGTGGGTGGTATTTAAATTGGCAAGGTCCCCGGGTGTAGCTGTATTGTAGTAATTGTACTAGGAAATGTGTTTTTCAGCTTGTCTGCAATGACCTAGCTTTAAATTAGCTGATCTGGATATCAAGTAGCAGTTCAGCCACATCAGTAAACAGCTCAGCAAGGGTGGGCTTTTGTGTTTTTTTCCAGTAGGCTTTACAGCCTCTGTTGTGCTTTGTCTTTGAAATAATACAGGTAACTACACCCACGCAAGCCAGTTTAAAGACAGCTTAGATTATTCCGTGTCCAGTCATAGGTGAAACTCTTAGATGAGTATGCTAACTTCTATCTGGTTTATTGATTTTGCTCATCAATTGATATTGATATTTACTTTCAGTTGCACCATAGCTGTGGCATCATAGAGTGAGGGAAGGCCCAGGCATTTAGACCAGGAGAAAAGACTTGTCAATATGGCTAGTTCCTACTGAACTCCTATTTTTCCCTGAGAATAAAAACCATTTATCTAATTAAACAATCATAACTGGCTGCCACTTTAAAACATTACCGTAATGTTTGAGGTGACAAAGAAAAATTCATAATGTACAGGAACTAAACCTTGTAAAGTGTTCCAGTCACATTACAATCCTGTGTTTTATAGAAAGGCTTTTTCTAACTTTTGAGTAATATAAAAATGAAAAATGAACTGGGGTGAACACATAGGTTATGATCTCACGTTTTTTCTTTCTCACCTTCCCTTTCACCTATTTTCTTTCCAGCTTCAGCAATGATTCTAATTTATAGACTGCAGGTTTTCATAAAAAGGTACAAGAAATCCCAGAGCTGAGAGACAAATCCGTACGTCTATTTGCTGACTCACAAAATTATTTATGTCCAAGCTTCCTACAGATGGAGCTATAATGCAGTTTGTATGGTCCTGTTTTCAGATAAAGGGATGCCATCTCCACAAGTGGAGATGCCTTTTAGATGCCTTGTGTTGTCATTCCAATTTACTTGTCTTTTGCTAGAGTATTTTTCAGAAAAGTTTTCTTTAAAGGGTGCAGCTACTTCTAAGTTGAGTTTTATGCAAAAAAAAAAAAAATGGAGGTAGTTGAGCTTCATTTTCTTCCATTTAATGCTAGTGCATTTAGCTTATAATTTATGTTATTATTTAGCTTCAATACTTTCTTCAGTATGGCAGTTAATACAAAAGGAGAAAAAAGTGAAGAACATATTTGAAGAAAACAGACAAAGTCATAGGCTCAGTGTCAGTGTCATGCATGCCTTCTGCTATTTTTCCTTTTCTGTTATCTGTCTGTACTGTAGGCTTTTGGGGCCAAAGCCATTTTCTCCACGTGTGGAATTACGTGAACAGTTGTGTGAAGCCTTTGTCATAGAAACATGGCTGCGATTTGATTTTTCTTGGGGTCCCCCACAGGGTTAAAGAGACGTTTAAAATTGTGTCTTTCAGACTCCACAGATACTTCAGGTATTTATGCTTTTCTGATCTTCTATTGTGCCACTTCCGTAACGCACAGTAAAACAGTGCCTGGTCTGGCACCATGGACAGAGGCCCCCTCTGCGGTGGCTGGCGGAATGTAGACAGTACCTTCCCGACAAACCTTACCCATGTGTGTAACTGAAAGACTTAAGTTACTTAATTAGCTTAACGGGTAGATTTTGAGGGTGAATGGTTGTTCCCTCAGAAATGGACAAAAGCAATAATTCCTCTTCTGTGAAATATCTGTAATTTGGCGGAGTTTCAAACTGACAGCTGGTAGCTGAAAGATGCTACGTTCCTGTTCCCCACCACATAATCTGACAATAATAGTAAACACGATTATGAATCGATAGTCTGATCTTGTAGCATGACACCAGCAGACTTTGTTTTGTGGTATTCTGCCCTCCGAATACAGTGTTCTGCATTGCTGCAGCTCTAGCCCTTGGAGGATACAGTTCAGACACACTCCCTGTGGCGTGGAGGGGCTTCCATTTTTATTTTCCCCATGAAAAATGGATTGGAGATGGAAGACATTTCCTGCTCCATAAGACTCTATAATTCAAACACAGCTTCTGGAATTTCTGCACTGCATTGTAGTTAGCCATTCTCACTGACCTGAAGAAAGAGAATAAGATGTGCATGTGGTGTGTGTATCCTAAAAATTTTATCATCTGTTTCATGTTCAACAGTTTGTCAAACATTTATAACTGTAGACCCTTCCTGATACATTGGGACTGCTTAGTTACATCCAGCCCTACATCAACCACACTTGCAAGATTTGTCGAAGTGCATTCTCAAGACTAGGTAAAGATGAGGTGCTCCTCAGCCCTGAAACAAAGTGCTGCATCCTTACACAGGGACAATTGTCAAAGCTTTTTGCATATGAAGGTAGGCTTCTTTTGCTGTAGGCAAATCTCTATGAGATTTTATTTTGTTCATCATATGCAAAATACAAGCAAAAATTACATCTTTTCCTTTTAGAAAAAAGGCATTCCATCTTTATTTTTCTTGAATAAGGCTTTCCAAGGTTCAGACAACTCTGGTAGAATTTGTCACCTTTACATAAGAGACATATGGTGAGCACCAAGAAGTCTTAATTAGCTTTGGAGCATCTTAGACCAGTATTAAGCTTCTAAGGGGATTCAGAGGGAGAAGCCTAACGCTGTTGGGTTTTTCGCTTTGAGAGTGGGAAGAAGAGAGGTTTTTTCATCTGTTACCATGGGTGTAAAGGCACTGGTTGAGTGCCAGGACCTAAGGAAGATTGCTCCCTCTGGAAAGGTAGAGCTTGATAGGAGATGGTTACTTACTTAGCTGCCAAAAACCAACTTAGGCTTGCCTGAACCTGGATAGAAGAGTAGAGTCTCTTGGCAGTGAAGTCTCTGATGAAAATCTGGGCCCCAAAGTGTTGAAAGAGTCTGGGGGGTTGTGCTTATTTTGGACGTCGAGTATCCAAGAAGGGACAGGTTTTTATGTGATATGACCTAGTAAGAGAGCTGTGCTGGAGGCCAGATGTGTAAGCTGAAAGTTCAAGAAGAATAAAGAGCTCACAGTGACCTGCCAACAGCGACAGTACAATAAAACCATTAGCACTCTTCTCCAGTGTCAGAGTGCTGTGCATATCTAACCCAGCTGTGTGCAGGTGACGTTTTACGAGAAGGGTCATCAGGATGATGATTTAATTTTTCTTTTCGCTATGTGGATCTGATAAACACAGAAGACATCTAAACCCTTGGGTACAGAAGTATGCCATGCAGAATTTGTCTATGTTGTATATGCTGTGTATACATCCATATGCTCAAATGCACATTCACAAAATCATTGTTCTTTAAAAACTGTTGTTTTTTTTAAAGTGACAATTCATTGTAAAGCCACATGATTCCGTATTATTCCTAGTCCCTAATGCTGTAATATATTGTCAAGACAGTCCTCATCGTCGTGTCAGATCTCCTACCACTTTTAGTAGGAAACTGATGTGAATTCTGTCATCACCTATGCTGGTGAATAATGATACTGGATTTAATCTTCCACCAATACCCTTGCTCTGTTTTTCTTAAACTATGTTGTCACACAAAATCCAAAAGTCAGTGGAAAGGTTTCATTAGCAGTAGTGAAGTTTCCCTGGTGTGAGGGAGTGTGCAACAGACTCTAATTACTAACAACTGCCCAATACTCCAGACAGGATATGTTACTTAAAAAACCTTTACCTCTCCTCAGTAGAAGAACTAAGGTTTCAGGAGCAAAGACCTTTTGAAACAAGGCTGTACTTCAAAAAAAATGTAAGATGTTGCTCTCTCAAGCCAAGGACTGCAATCTTTACACAGCAAAAAATTAGATGATCCTGAACAAGTTTCAATATTGTCAGAAACATAAATGATTTGTAAGAAAAATTGAAAAAGGTACGTGCTCTAAAAATAGTAAAAATTGATAAGAAGTAAAGCTTATTATGTACTCTATATAAAATCTAGTGTGTTATCTAAATAATAATGAAAATACAAGTGATATTTTTTCTTTAACTAGTTACACATCCTTTTTCTGTAACTAGTATTTATTTTGTTTAGCAAGAGGATTTGAAAGACAGACGAAAGGAATGCTATAGCATTCAGTTGTAATGATGCTGCATTCATGAAGAACGTGCATGTTGTAAGTTGAATCTTTAATTGTAAGCAGCGTGGTCTAGATTTTTACCAGAGAATAAACTGCTTTATATATTGTTTCTCTGCTCAGTGGTGGTAAGATGGTAGTAAAATGAATATTCATGTAATTGGAGACAATATGAACTCTGTAGTACTGCCAGGAATTTTGTAAATAATAATCTTGTCAAACCCCTGGCTAGAAATTCCTGAGAAGTTAACAGGAATAACAGGAACAAGACTAAATTATTGTCCAAGATTCTAGTCGTTACACTAGATACTGATCTAGATATCCATTAACACTCACATGAGTCACTGAGGCCCTCTTTTTCATATCAACAAAGCATTCTTAATTCCTAATTAAATGCCTACAAAAAATGATATGAGAACGTCTCTGAGAAAAGAGCAGCTTAACTTCATTCAGTTTATTTGTCTCCAAAGGGACGTGTAATTGCCTACTACATTAGCACTGTGAAATTAAATCATTAACAATTGACTTTTTTTTGTTCTCCTGAAGTGGTCTGGAGTCTTTTGACATGAGGTATTATTACACATCAAGATTTCGCTTAGTCATCTTCAGTTTATACAACTAAAATTATAACCTGGAAATCGATACCCAACTTGCTTTCATTAACGTGTAAGGTTTTTGCACACTTTTCTGAGCTACCGGACATGTTTTCCTCTTTTGCCGATAAAGGAGAACTTAGCGTTGTTGACAGTTCAAATTGCAAGGATTTAAATTAAATCTGACATTACTTTCTGCTATGGTGAGAGCTTTTTGTATCACAGACAATGTGAAGGTCACAGTGGGCTTTCTTCATTAGCAAAACAGCTCCTTTTGTGTTAAACATTGTCCAGAGTCTTCAAAAAGAGGAAGTCCAGGTTAGCTTTAAAACCATACAAAAGAAACTCTTGGCATGTTTAAAAATTCCTAGCAATGAACATATAATTTCTGTGATTCTATTTTGGAAAGATTTTCCGTGTTACAAAGTTTGATGGTGCTGAACCTATTTCATCAAATACTGAACACATCATTAACACTTTCAAATGTTAGGTGAGAAATACAAAACTTCTTTTATTAATAAATATTGCAGGATGGGGTCCTATCTATAACAAACCACTTTAAGAAAAAAAAATCAATTTTTGTATAATAAAAAAAGAGAAGTGGAAAGGAGGAGTCTACAATAAGCACCATAAAAGAAGGTGATTAAAAAAATACATTTGAGACCATTCCAGTTCCAGGTTTAATTGCAGTCTTGTCTTTTCATTAAACTTTTCTTTCTTGTCTTCATGTTTGCAGACATTTAGGATTATAAGAATAAGTGCGTGTGATCTTATGTTAGTGGCATGACGTCTTGTTTCTAATGCTGAGGAGTTTTATTCTCCCTCCCTTGTGATGTGGGGAAGCTGCAGCCTGCTGGTTCAGTATAAATACCAGTATAGAGCCCCAGGTGCTCCAGGCTGCTGGAGGAGCTGCTGGAGTGGGTAGCTTTGTCCAGAAGGGGGCATGACTACGATGTCTGACAAAGGTGTTGACTTGGAGCTTACTGCCAGCAGAGCTCTCACCCAACAGCAAATACCCCTCCACAGTGATGAATTGCCCCCTCTGGCACGGGAGGGGTGGCTAATGTCAGGAAGTGCAAATTACGTCTCCCTGTGGCAGCTTGTCTAAATCTGAACCTTTAGTTGTAATTAAGTGATGACTACATTCCCTTCATTTTTGTTTTGTTTTCGTGAATTCAGCTCTGATAAAGGTGACAGATTAATTTCACTGGGGAATGAAGTCATGGAAGCTGGTTGGGAAATAGTTCAAAAAGAATTTCACTCCTTTTTTTTCTTGAATTATCTAAAAAATGTTTCAGCTAGATCTAAAAATCACAGCTTAGTAACACCAGAAATGTCTTTCCCTTCCACTTACATCCAGATACCTGTACTGCACCTTGGAATGCTATTTGTATAATACAGCTAGGCACAAGCCACATGCTTTTTTTCTGTGCTTTATAGGACAATCATCTCAAAAATATTTCAGAATGGCCAGACAGATGTTCACATGGAAATCTCTTCTCCTGATGATTCACAGGATTTTCCTGTTATTAAAAAAAAAAAAAAAGAGGTAAAAATCTCAGAATGTTTACAAAAGCAAAGTGGAATGGCTAGCAACTATATACCCACGTTTGTGAAGCTTTACTTGAACCAACAGTTGTGAGTGGTGTGCGTCAGAAAAATTCTCTCTGCAGTCACCAGTAGGTTGAGTTGCTTTCCTCTGGAAGTGTGAGAAAAGGAGAGTCTAGCAAAGCTCTGGTGGCCTCCTCCCAGGCCCTCTCCGAGACAAAACGATAGTACACAGGTAGGGTGCTGCTTCCCTTTTCTCATCTACCCCAGAAGAAATGTAAATGATGCCCCTCTTGAGGTAGGTGCCCCTCTGCTCCCAAACGGGGAGGGGAGGTTGAGAATCGTTAAAAGAAGTTGCCATATCCTAATGCCTACATTTTAACTCATTATTGTATCTTTTGGGGGCTTCACTGCTACATAAACTAAGCAGAGACGGAGAGTAAGGAAATGTAAGCAGATAGATCATGATTTAGAAATTGTTGTGGAGCATCTTCCAATTTTAGTATTACTCCACAAGGGTTGCTTTTCATATTGGAACACTTTAACCCGGAGAAATGTATTAGAATAAGCAAGGGGACATCTAGCGAATTGTACTAGAGCTGATAAATAAAGTGATAGTTGTTTATATGTGTCCATTTTATTCCATGAGCGTAACGTGAAGAGGCAGCTTTGTGCAATGCAGTGGGGTTTTCTATCAGGTGTAGTAGTGGTTGTCACCAAGTTAATGCTTCATATAACACAGAATTCTAGTTCAACATACAAACTTCAGGTAACTTTTATGATGAAACACTTCTGCTAATGCATATTTTCCATCTTATCTACTTCATTGCTTTTTTTTTTTAAGCAAGTTGCTTTTATTGGACTATGAGTAGCAAAATTCCTATGATTTTATGGCCACGTGACATTGTTGTTATTGCTTTTAGCACAGGAAATGGTACATCTGTCAGTGAAGAGAGCAGAAGAATTCTCCCATGAGTCACCAAAAAGCATTTGCCAAAACTAATTAAACTAATGCCAAATATGACAAGTCAGTTTAAGACCTGTAACAATTTACAGTACACTGAGAGAAGGGGCTAGATTGTGGAGACGAAGGTAGGGGAAGGTTACAGTAAGCATCTGAAGCATCGTTTCACAGAAGAGGTAAAGCTCCCTCATCCAAATCTTTTTCTCAATAATTCATCTACATATGTTGAGATAGCCCAAGAACCATTTTCAGAGCCTTTGTTTTCTGGCTTTATTCATTTACCCTTAAATTGCAGTTAACAGGAAATCTGTTAATTCTGTTTGGATTCTGTATTTGTCCTGGTATGAAATTTTAATTGTTATTCTAAGATGAGGACTGTTTTAAAACAAAATTTAATTTATCCTTGTATGTAATGTTTGCTAGGAGTTTCACTGAATTTCATGAGAATTTGCTAAGGAAATGTTTTGGCATTGATTTTTCTTAAGGAAATTCAGAATGACATACAGAGTTCTTTTAAGTATTACCTTTCCTGTCTCACTTTTCTGTGTCAGAAGTATTACTTCTAGTGATATTTTTATTGAGATTTAGCCCACCAGACTAGCCCTAACCATCAGTAAGTACTACCTTCACTAGTAACCATCCTACTCCATTCTTGCATAATTCTATTGACACTTCAGTGATTTATTATTCTCCATCTTCATTTCAGAATACCTTTGTGTCCTCAGCCTTCCTGTTCGTGTTGATATATCTGCTAAATTACCTTGAGCAAGTCCAAAGAAGTATTATGAACTAGTTTCTTCTCTCTTTCCAATCTAGTTTAAAATCAGTGTAGCAGGTCTTGTTTTAAATCTGGGAGTTTGTACTTTTCACTCAAATGAGAATTTTGTGATACCCGAAAAAGTTATTTTCAGAAAAAATTTGCCAAGCTCTCATCACCATTGCCATGAGCTGTTGATCAGTCTTCAACACCAACCATGTGATAAATTTCTGGCACAAGTGGTTGGCATTTACAGATGTCTCTCTAACACTCTGAAAAAATTCTCACTAAAACTGAGTTTTCCATAACTTCTCACCCTGCTGTAGCTCTGTCCTGCACACAGATTTCCCGTTTATAAAGAGAACATCTTCTGATAATTTAGGATATTTAGTGTTCCTGAATCAATATCTAATCCCATTATGTGGGAGGAAGTATGTCATACTACTTTCATTAACTAAATTGAAACATCTGTGGCCCAAAGTTCCCTGGCGTGGACTCAATGATCAAGATCTCCTTAATCTTTTTTGGTTGTTCATTATTATTTTTCTGTGATAGGAACTCCTAGTCCTAACATGTCCTGTTTGGATTTACTACGGTCATCTTAACCAGGACTAAATGATGTCATTTATTTAAAAGATATCACTAGCTAAAATCACAAAACCTTTTCTGTAACATGCAAACTGCTTAGAAACCCACAGTAATACTGCTGTAGACATAACTGTTCACATCCACGTTAAGTGTCCTGCATGGAGGTTAGAAATTCTGTAATGAAACTGAGCATTAGTTTCTAAAATTGTTCCTTCCAACCCCATAAGTTGATCATGCACTTGTTCCTTATTCTTCATCCTCTTCTTCCCAAGGGTATTCCAAGCTCACTGATTTTAGGAACATGGAATACAGATTATCCATTCCTTGCATTTATCCTGAAAAGTGTGATGAAAGAGTTCAGGTTTTATAGCAATTGGAGTTCCCATCTTAAGGAAAGGATAATCCTGCCTACTGGTTTTATTTTTTAAATAAGAAAAACTATAGGGAAAG
>NW_010421404.1:1458-8846 GCF_000710305.1 Buceros rhinoceros silvestris | reverse complement strand
GGAAAGAAAATAAAGGAGATAATAACATATATTAAAGCTACAATACAAACTGATTCTCCATCAAGTTGCAAAAATAGTTATTTTTTGGTCAAGGTCAAAGATAAAAATCTATTGCAGTGAGAGATAGAAAATGGTTTAAGTAAGGAAATGCAAGATTTTGTTCAGAAATAAAACCATTTATACTCTAAATGGAGACTCAGAATAAATTTTATTCTTCTCTCACATGGACATTATTGGGTTATATTTTCCTTGTAAATAGAAAAGAACGCTGGGAACTCTATACCAGTCATCCTTACCTCTGTACCCTGTATCTCTTGGATAATGCAGCAGGTACCCCTGGAAGCTATGTCAAGGCATATGGATAACAGGGAGTGATTACGGACAGGCAACATGGCTTTACAAAGAGAAAATCACAAGTAACTGGTCTGGTGGCCTTCTAAGATGGTGTGACTACATTGGTGGATAAGGGGAGAGTATCTGATGTCATCTATCTTGACTTCAGTAAGACCTTTGACACAGTCCCACACAACATCCTTGTCACTAAATTGGAGAGATATGGATTTGATGGGTGGACTGTTCGATGACTAAGGGATTGGCTAGCCGCATCCGAAGAGTTGCAATCAATAGCCCAGTGTCCAACTAGAGATCAGTATCAGTGGCATTCCTCAGGGGTCTGCACTGGGCTCTGTTTCTTTATCAATGACATCAGTCGTTGATTGATTAAGTGCACCCTCAGCAAGTTTGCAGATGACACCAATGTGCGTGCTGACATGCTTGAGAGAAGGAACGCTGTCAAGAGGGACCTTGACAGGCTTGATGGGTTCATGAAGTTCAACGAGGCCAAGTGCAGGGTAGGCAATCCCCAATATCAATACAGACAGGGGAATGAATGGATTGAGAGCAGCCCTGCAGAGAGGGATATTGGTAAATGAAAAATTGCAGCCCAGAAAGCCAACAATATCCTGGGCAGCATCAAAAGGAACATGGCCAGCAGGTTAAGAGGTGATTCTAGTGAGACCCCACCACAAGACAGACATGTTGCGGTGGGTCCAAAAGAAAATGGAACATATCTCCTATGAAGAAAAGTTGAGAGAGTTGGGACTGTTGGAGAAAAGATGGCTCCAGGGAGACCTTGTTGTGGCCTTTCAGTACATAAGGGGGCTTATAAGAAAGACTGAGAAAGACTTTTTACCAGGGCCTGTAGTGATAGGACAAGGGGCAGCAGTTTTACATTGAAAGAGGGTAGATTTAGATTGGACATGAGGAAGAAATTTTTTACTGTGAGGTTGGTGGGACACTGGAACACGTTGCCCAGAAGCTGTGGATGCCCCATCACTGGAAGTGTTCAAGGTCAGGTTGGACAGCGCTTTGAGCAGTGTGGTCTAGAGAGCCTGTGTCAGGGGGGCTGGACTAGATGATCTTTGAAGGTCCCTTCCAGGCCAAACTATTCTGTGATTTTATGATTTTAAATAGAAATACAGCATAATATAGCAGGAAAATTTACATGTTAAGGCTTCAGTTAAGAAACTGGTGCCTTGCTACTAACTTTACACAATATTAGCCATAAATCAATCGACAATCTAAAAATTGGAGTAGTATTTGATATATGATGACTCCTAGGAGTGAGATTTTTACTGTGAAGGAAAACGTTGTGGAATAAAAGACAGCGTAGGTGATTTTTGCAAATATAAGAAAAGCCCTTTAGGTAGGTTTTGGCAGAATCATAATCCTGTCAACTCAAGAAGTATTAAATAAGGACTCAGTTAAAAAATAGGACTAAATTCAGAGAAAAAACAAGCAGTTCCTTTGAAGAGTGATTCAATTCTATTTGTAATTCTTTGTTAGTCATAAATTAAGATATGCTGATTATATCTATATAAATCTGTTTATAGGGTTAATAACTACGAGTGTATTCTGCTTGTTACAAAACTTAAACACACATGGGTAAAGCAGTGTAACAGGTTTTACAGTGTTACACGTGTAAAACCAGAGGAAATCCACTGACATCACTAGAGGTTTTTGGTACCGAATCTTACCTCTGAAAGTAGGATTTGGCTGAATGTGTTTTTCAAAGAAAAACAATTAAAATAATGACATCCGTGTTAGAAGCCCTGTAAATTAGTGTATATCATCCCTTTATCTTTCTGTCAAATGAAAGGTTATTAAATAAAATGCTATTATAATGCATAGAAATAAAAGAAAAAATAAATTCTGATAAAAAGCAGAGGTTCTTTTCTTACGATCAGATTTCAAAAAAATCCCTGAAGGAGCATGTTAAAGTGAATTAAATCTCCAGTGAATGCTGTTCTTGGTCGTAACAAGAAAACAAAAAAATTACAGAACACATACCATCTTTCAAAAAATGGTTATGATGTAGCAGATCAAATTCAAAGCTTTTGTATTTGTTTATTTGCTTTGGCACTGGCCTAATTTCTTTATTGTGTTTCAAACATTCGGTTTTGCCCATTCTGTATTTCTTGCTGGATTAGTTTGGTTTGTAAAATAAGAAACGTCCTGAAAACAGGCTTTAGATAAAGTTGAATAATAAACATAACTGTCTGTGAAAACCAGCCATCAGACAGACATTAATCTGATCTATCTGCAGTCCAGCATCATGCTTGAAAGAAAGAACAGAAATACAGAAGTTTAGGGCTTTTTTACTCCTGTTATTCCAGCCCCATTTAAAGATTCTAAAATCCTCTGTTATGAAACAAACAATTCTCAAAAGAAATAGAAAAGGCGGAGGACTTCTACACCTGTGATATTACTGTGTCCTGAAGAGAGAGGTTGTTCCGTAAAGGTTTTTTTAATTCACCAAATAAAAAGACTGAAGTTCCTGAGATCCTTGTAAAAAGACCCTTTTGACTTGATAAGCTGAAGTTTAACTTTTTTTCAGTTATGCTTACATGTTAAAGCTCTTGTGCTTTCCTTGGCAGGGATGATGAAGGGATGTAGATTCATAAATGGAAAAGAGAAGCTTAGTGGGGTTTTCACTGCAGTAGCGTTGGATCAGAGAAATCAGCTGTACATCTAACACCCGGGTTAAATTCTGCAGCTCATCATGATGAATCGTCCTGGCAAACCTCTGAAATCCTTAAATTTGACCTTGTCTTTGTTGCTGTGATTATGGAGAGAGAATCTTTTATACTGCAGGAGACATCCAGGCTCCCCAGTCACTGCCCGGAAAAGCATTTTCGAAGTACGATCGAGTAGGCTGTGTAGAGAGGGGAAGAAGCATAAGCCACACCCATGTTCTTTTGAAAGCTTCTTTCCCCTCACAGAATCTTTTTGTTTTTAACAATAGTCAAAGAAAATAAAATCTCAATTGAAAACAGAAGTTAGAAGCCTCCCTGCTTTGACCAGCCAGAGGAGGGAAGGGAGGAAAACACACCCAAAGCTCCCCACCTCCGTTTTCTAACGCACAGAAGAGGCAGACTGCAGTCTTTTCCATGCAACCTCTTTCCTTTGACATGATGCCAGCTGATAAGCTCTTGCATAATTAGAAAAAACTCTAGTATTTCAGAAACCACCAGTTCAGAAGAAGCAGAGATGGAGATCACCTAGGCTTGATTTGTGAGGAGTGAACGGGGCTGGAGGTTAGTGAGTTGTTTACTCAGGGAATATTTCACGTTCCGCCTCGTTTGGTGACACATTTTTGAGGTAGACCCTTGTGAGAGGTTTGAAAACCTACCATTATGCCTGGGTCTAAACAGTGTGTTACAAGTGCACTTCTGTGTTTAAAGGAAGAAAGATCTAACTTATTCCAAAGAAACTATAGTCATCAGGCACTAGGAATTTCCCATCAACAGTAGAAAAGGGGTTGGATCATGAAAGCCATGGGAAGATGCAGACGTGTTGTGGAAGTCCAGGAATAAGTGAAAGTATGCAAAACACTCAGAACAGAGGAAGCGTGAGGGCTATACTGAAAGGTACTGTTGTTTCTAAAACTAAATATTTTGCACAGTAACCTGGCCATATTGCTATAAAGTACCTTGTTAATGCGCTGTTATGTTAGTGTTAGAATTTGCCAAGAAAATCTCTCTGTGTGTTTCCTTACCCAGGAACCCAATAGGGTATATTTTCCAAGTGCTTTATTTTAGCAGTGTAGTTGCAAAGAATTATCTGAAACTGGAAATGTGGCACCTGAAAATATTTTCCGCTTCTACTGCAAGCTCAGACCAGCATCATATAAAACATTCAATAAGCACTTTCAGGAGAAAAAAAAATACTACTGTTGAGATCTTCAGAATACTTACTGCAATCTCTAATCACTTGTTTCTGTCCACCTACCAGTAAACTGTAGGAGCAATATGTAGGCAGAGACAAGAACACAGAAGAGCAAAAACAGAACCGAGATGTGCCAAAGAGCTGGGATTATTCGAGGGGAAGAGACTGCTGGAGATTTTGAGTTAAGACTTTTTAATGCAACAGGCTTCTTTAAATCCCATTGTGCTGAAGAAATATTGAACTAAGGCTGAATAATTTTTAATTAACTTTTAATTTTGCTTTGCCTGTAAGTTGCAATGAGACGGATGTAGGCATCTCCAGCTGAAAATAAAACTTTGTTTCTGGTATTTCACAGCTTTAATGAGTAGGAAATCTTCTATAATCTTCAGTTTAGAAAAAAATGCTTTTCTGTTTTTTGGTGGTGTTTGTGAAAGCAAATCTAATTTTGGAATCCTAAAATAATTCTGTACCCTTATGTTTAACAGCACTGTCTGAATATATTGCATTTACCCCCCTGAAAGAGAGCATGCAGTAGTTAAAATCCTAACCTTCAACCCAGAAACTAGAAGAAATACAGTATTTTGAGCCAGTTTCAAATCAAAATATAAAGTCTGTACAGAAGATATTGATGAAAACACACTATGTTATGGGCCTGCAGACCTGGAAGTTGACCTGGCATCTTGGAGAGGGACTGAATTGTGTAGACAGTCTTGAAAATTTGCCTTCTTATGGAAGAGCAACCAACCTTCCTGTTCCTAGCCCAGCATGTCTTTTGTGGGTATTGTGCACCTCAGATTTTATGTACTTGCAAGCACCCCAGGAAAGCAAGTCTTTGGAAAACAAATGAGCGTAATTTTGAAGGACAAACAAAATGGGATTCATTCATATATTATTGAGTGCGGAAAAATGCAGCAAAGTTCAAAGCAGAGATCACCAATTAAGATTAAAGAGGGCAGTTGACATCACAGCCAGTGTTAAATGTATCAGGAAATCTGCTTCCCATGAAACAGCAATGCCGAGACAACTGATGACAAAAATTATTTTTCTCCTCAAATGATGATGTTGCAAAGTGTTGACCTGAATTGGAGCACTCTTCTTTGTTCTGCACTGGGACGGAAACATTGAAAATGTATTTACATCTGATCTGCAGCTCATTATTCAGTGATCTCATACAGAGACCTTTTGTTTAGCAGCAGAGACAAAGTGATCATGCCAGCCAGGGAGTGTAACTGCCTGCTTCCTCTGTCTGTGCATGAAAGGCTATTGAGCCTCCTTTTGCTGCAGCGGAGATACAGTCACATCTGAAATTGGGTGGAAGGCCATCGATGTGAGTGAATATCCCACACCACACAAGTGCCTGACAGGCTCAGACACACTATGCTCAGTTTATTCCTGAGATCACTCTGACATGAAAACACTCGTGAAACTCTTATTTCAGAATACTCCTTCCATCTTGCCCTCTCTCCCCTCTTCCATTCCCCTATTCCAATTTTTTGGCATTGGCTAATTGGAAGCACAGGGGAGAGGAACTGCGGTGACTGTGGTACCTGGGTTGTATTCACAAACACAGGAACACTTCCTAAAAGAACAGTTCTTTTCGATGTCTTACTGCAGAAAGGTGGTTCATTTGAGATAGTAGTTCATGCAGATAGTAGTCCTTCCTTTTGTTCTCTTCCACAAGGTGACCTTTTGGGAGAGAGGAAAGTCTTATTAATGGAGCTAAATGCATAACTTCACGTTTTTGTACAGCTGAGTTC
The DNA here is from genome assembly GCF_000710305.1 of Buceros rhinoceros silvestris. Lineage (NCBI taxonomy): Eukaryota > Metazoa > Chordata > Aves > Bucerotiformes > Bucerotidae > Buceros > Buceros rhinoceros. The sequence goes on along the minus strand of NW_010421404.1, from coordinate 2,862 downwards.
ATCCTGTAGCTCCCATGTTTTGTTTCTTCTGTGGCTTGTCACTCTCCACCTGGGGCAACAGCAAGTGCTTTTGCCTTTTCACCTATGAGTGATCTTGTAATAAATTTTTTTAAATACTGAATTTTTCCTTGGAATGAATTTCCAGAAAGAATTCCTTTCCACTGAATGGTTTTATTTTAGCCAAGTGTCACCATAACTCGTTGTGTTCTCCTACTTAGTGTTTTCCACCTCTTACAATTTGTACCATTTAATTTCTGATATATGATCATACCAAATGTCTTACTGAATCTGGATTAATTAAATCTACTGCCTTTTGTACTTTACAAATAATCTCCTTAAGTGTAAAATAATGCTAGTTAGGCTAGACAGTTGTAAATGCCATCAACTGGCTCTGCTTGCTAGTTTTCAAAGTCCCTGATTCTGCAAGAGCTTATGTATAGATTGAACAGCAAAAGTGCGTCTCACCAATGACAAGGTTGCTCATGGGAGAATGCTTATGATGAAAGTCAGAAACAAAATCCTGTGGGTGACACTTCGTGATGTGGTCATTGACACTGATAAAAAAAAAAAAGAAAAAAAGAAAGAAAAGGAAAAAAGTAAGTAGAAGCAACTGCTAAAACGAACAGAGATAGATCTGTTTAAAGAGCAAGTAAGAACAGAAGAGGCCTGTAGAATAATTTTATAGGTGTTAAAAGTGACACAGATGAAAGCTTGCCTTTTATAACCCGGATCTTCATACATAGTATGGTGAACAGGATGCTTAGAATGGCCCCTCTCCCATTGCCTGTCCCCAAAACCTGAACCAGAATTCTTGCTTTCAATTAGAATTCCTACTTGTTTGATGAATTTAACTCACCTGGACCCATTTTTAGGCCCCTTCGAGGTTCTGCTTCTATAAATTGCCATAACTGAAGTTTACGTAGAGCTAGATTTGCAATCTGTAAAATAATGCTCTTTGCTGCTGAAAATCAGTCATTTTGTCACAGAGTTATTTCCAACTTTTTCCTAAAGAAACGTGTTCCGGAGGGATACATTAGTAATTTCAAGAATTAATGAAGTTTCTAAACATTTGTATGGAACTCTTTGCAATAAAAATTATTTTTGCCTGCCATAAGTTGTCAGAAGTATTTCATGTGAGTATACTGCTATTGTTAAATGTTGATTTTTTTTTTTTACTGACAGCATTGGTCTAACCCCTAAGGGCTATTAAGCCAGGTGATTAGTACTGGAGCATTTACCTTCATGATGCAGAAATTACACAAATCACCTAGAGGTGTAAGACATGCCTCCAGAAAGGGGCTTGCAAAAGGCTGGGAGTTGGAACTTTTTTCTGTTCCCTGGCTGAAGAATTCACTACCTACATGTTTAGCCAGCAGTTAAGAGAAGCCTTCTGAGTCCCCTGCT
>NW_010421404.1:0-1215 GCF_000710305.1 Buceros rhinoceros silvestris | reverse complement strand
TGAACTAAGCTGTTTCCCATGACTAAGCTTTCTTGTCTTTTAGCAACATCTGACATCCATTTACATAAAATAAGCCAATTTCCTATGTCATTTATGAAGAAATTGCAGCAAGAAATACAATCTTTCGCTGAATTTGCTCCTGACTCCTTAGAAATTAACTGCGGTAAAAGTTGGATCCTGCTAAATGAGACAATTACTTCATCGTATTTGCTGCTAGTACCATTGTAAGCATACTTCAAGAGACATTCTCGTGAGCTTTAACAAACTGTTCTATGGGTATAAGATTCGTGGCGGAAAGAGAGCGTATTCCTGAACTGTGAACTGTCTCTTCCCAGGGAAGCCAAAGAGGGGTACAAACAAACACAAGTTTTTCTCCATGAAGAAAGAAGAGGCACTGGTATTGACCCTTGGTATTGCTTGACAGCACCTTTTTACTCTGGGAAGTCAAGATCTTAAGATTTGTGTATGCAATCAGAGGAAGCAAGTTCTCTTTCCATAGCCATTTCCTTCTGCACCTCTCCCTCTTCAGACTCTCAGCTGGAGTGCCAGAGACAACACAGTATTAAGGGGTTTTGTTTGTTTTAAGCTTTGCATCATTCATTAATAATTGATCTACAAGTACCAGTTGACTTTCTGTTAAAAATTGCATGATATTTTTGTAGTTAGAGCATCTCTTAAATATTTTGCTAAATGTCAGTTTTCTGGTATTAAAACCTGTCACCATTTTTGTTTGTAACAGGTAATATCTGTTAACCTGAGCTAAAATTTATAAGACGTTAAAAGTTTGGAATAAAACTCAAAACTTTTATTAAAAATTACTCTTAAGTGTTGATGAGTACTTATCTATAAAAAACTACAGATCTTTTGTCTTTTTCTGAGCTCTGATGTGTCTGCTTTGAGGAACACGCATCAGATGAGCTATGTTAGTGCACATGCCTGTGGGAGAGTGTATGTGGAGGAGGAAAAAAGCACATCTGAGAACGTCCTGACCTCTTTGTTTGAAAACAGAGGAAAAACTACAGAAGCCTGGAGTATCAGTAGCAATAATAATTAGATGAGCTTATAGAGTCTGAGAGTGAGGGGAGCTCTGAGTCACAAATCAGCTCTGCTATTAATACCTGGAGTAGAGTATGCTGCTGGTGCCTGCTAGATTAAACGATACGTTAATTTTTTCTGTGAAGTAGGTGCAGCTGTGCTTTCATCGGTGTCCAATTC
>NW_010421403.1:58313-102079 GCF_000710305.1 Buceros rhinoceros silvestris | reverse complement strand
GCCTGTCCAGATCCCTCTGCAGAGCCTCCCACCCCTCCAGCAGGTATTTGGTAATCTTGGTGTTCCTCTCAGAGGTAACACCACTGCGAATCACAATGTGGGTACGGCAGTGCCTGGAGCGCCCCAGACAGTAGGTGAGGGCAGCGCATAGCTAACATACCCTGACGGTATCGAGTTCAGAGACAAGGATGAGGGATGTAGTAGCAATGTTGAGGTCTATGTCATTGCACACCTTTCACAGAAAGAGCCTCATGCTCGGAGCACGCTCCATAGGATGAGGGAGAAGCAGTACATGATCCCATCGTCACCCTCGACAAGCCAGCGCTCAGCGAATATGACCAGGTCTGATCTTCAGTCACCAAACCCAACCAGCCACACATGGCTGGTGTAGCTAGAAATTGTTCCTACATTTCCTTTTCCCCACTTTACTAAAATTAGAAGCTTACTCACTCCAGCTCCCTGCACTAAACGACCGAGTTAATTAAGTAGAGATTGAGCCAGTTCCCAAGTTTTTCCAATTTGCGAGCACTTGCTAACAATAAACACTCGTAAATTGAGGTAATTTGAAAAGAAAAATCTATTCCACCTCCAAATTTTTTCACTATTGTCAGCCTCACGGTAGCAAGTATGTTTACACCGACTGTATCAAAGTCTATTATGTTAACAATTAAGTTTTACCTAATACTGATGCCTACTAAGTCAGTAATTCCTTTATGTTCCGAGAATGAGAGTGGTTTTGTGCATAAATCTTCTATCAAGAGTTAAAATGAGAATATTCATTTCAATGGCAGTGTAGGGAGCAGACCTCACCCACCGTACAATTCTCCTACCTGGAAACCTTATTCTTCACGGAGAACATTTCTCCCATTCCTTACAGCTCTCATTTGAATAAAAAAATAATCACCTTTTCCTCCCCAAAATAACAACAAGAGAAACCAGGGTAGAATGTTGAACTGATTTCAGTAACGGTGATTTCTAACAACGACACCCCACCCCCACCCAAGAGGGACTTTGTACAGAGGGACTTTTCCTCTGCACATTTATACAAACGCCGAAACCCCGGATCAATAGAACATTTCAACTGCCTTCATCATCAGAAGAGTACTGGCTGGCAGCCTGTCCAGGGGACATTTCGGTGTAGCCAGAAACTTTCTGCAGCCATCACAAGCCCCTTGCAGGATGCCAGTCAGGCACTCTTCTGAATTTAAACTCAAAAATTCTACTGAATTGGTAATTCTATGATTTCTAGCAGTAAATGTGGGGAACGAATCCAGAGATCCCATACTGGAATATTCCACTTTGTACACGTTTATGGTGGTATGTTCTAAAATACTCCCATCTCCTCTGACACGCAGGAAAGGCTGTTTTCAGAGCAGCAGGGTCTTCCCCACGTTGATGCCTACCACTACGACCACCAGCCCATCTAACCTCTTATTCCTCTATTCCTGCTCTAGGTTCCTCATGCCATCAAAATACGGACGCGGCTGTACCATCAGCCCTTTCCACCTACAGCGTTTACTTCCACAGCTCTCCCAGAAGCGAAGGGAGAATACTTACCCCACGACAGAGAAAAACAGGCTCACAAATTCAAATCTGAAGCACAACTTTTCATCGGTATTTTTCACCTAGACTGAGGACAAATGCGTCAGTTGGACTAAACTCACTCCTCAGGAGGCACGGCTCTGTGCTACAGGCAAAAAGCAGGAGACAGGACATCCCATATGGCAGAGAACTGGGACCTGTCCCTCTCTCCATGCTGCTGGAGAAGAATAAAGCCACAAAGGTCGGTCTGAATTGAAAACAATATTTTTTCTCTGAGCTGTAATCTGCTTATCAACAAGAGTGTTTGTGATCCTGCAAGAAGACCATCCCTGACCGCTCCACTTTGACTTAGCTCTAGCCAGCTGTCTGGCAGAAGATCATCTTTCTGAGTCCTTGAGGTTACGCTGGGATGAAATCCTGAGATTACAGTTAACACTGAGTATGAGTATTTGGAGCAGGGAGCGTGAAAGCAGCACCTGCAGGTCAGTGCAGGAGGGCAGGGGACTGAGCCGAGGAGACGCTCAGGTCAGAAGCGACCGCCAGCATCACTCAGAACAATCCTATGCACCCTCAGGTAGTGAAATTTCGTGGAGACTCTTGCTGTAAGGTACTGAACGTGTCCTTTGGGAGAGTATTTCAACGTTTAGTATTCTCACAGGAAGGAAACCACTCGTTTCTTCAACGCCGAACGTACTGGCCACTGGAAGTTGTCAGCCAGTGCCTGCCAATGAGGTAAAAATAATTCAGCCCTCCACCTCTTCTGAGAGGGCCCAGGAAGAAATATTTGTCGGAAGCAATACTATTCCATAGCTGCTACTCTGAAAGAGCAGCTTCTGGGGAATCCCAGGTGCTGGAACACCTCGCATCCAAGCTCGACTCCCTGGCACCTGGTCTGCTGCCAGGCCCGGGTGGGAGGTGAGCCCTACCTCAGGACAGACACATCCCCAGGGCTGATCAACAACCACCCGCCTCAGTTTTGCCGCCTTCCTTTGAAATTCCTGGTATTTCTGTACCTTTCACGAGGAGAGGACACAAGCCAGAACACCACATCCTAACTCTGGTTTTCTTGAGTACACACAGAGCCAGCAGCAGCCCCAGCTCCCCTGCACAGTCCCAGTTCCCAAGGATCCACCCAGCTTCTATTTTTACGTATTGGAGGGGGGGTTTATTTATTTTTTTTTTTTACGACATCACTGATCTGACAGTTTGCATGAAGCCTATTAAATCAAAGGCTCCTAAAACCCTTCTCTGAGTCACTGTTTTCCAAGGCAATGTGTCATTCCCCATTACGTTACACTTTCTGGATTAAAATAAATCCTGCTCGAGTGGGGTAGAACCCCTCACTGATTGGTACTGTCCCTGTGAGCTCCTCCCTATCGAATTACATTTTACTATTTTCTATTCTGTGTATTTCACCAGCAAAAATTACTGTTCTGAGCCTACGGATATAGCTTTTGTTTGCCAAATCTGCCCTTTATTTGTCACTACTGAAGTTCTAGACCTGGAGTTTCTCACATCTCTGATGTTCTGATATTTGAGACATCCTTATTTCTGTTCGCTACAGCTATTATATTCGTTCCCTGATTTTCCTTATCAGCTGTTTATAGCTTTTACTCTGATGTGTGTCACAGTCATGGCAGCATTTGCATGTTGCACACTCAACGCTCACACACAGATTTTCTACACTGTGAACTCCTGGACTAATGGCATGTGGTAAGAAGAAAAAAATAAATGAACCAGGCTCTGCAATAAAATATATCACACAGTGATGCAGTCCTGTCTTACAAAAACCCAGACAAATCCAAAGACTACTTCTGAGAGGCAAAGTGGCTCCATGGATAAATCTTAGAGCTGCCAAACTGGAAATTTTCATTAGAAAAAATGAGTCTGGAACCCAGTCTCCTGGCAGAAAATGGGCTCCTTCCAAAGGCACAGCCCTATGCGACCTAGGCAGATGTGCTGGCAGCTCTTCCTGCAAGACAGCTGTTATGAAACCGTGTTTGTAACCCAGATACTACAGAACTGAGAGGCTGAAATTGTTAATAAAAATTAACTGAGCATAACTGGTTGTCAAGCGCTCAAACTTGCAAACCTGCAAAAGCTTCCTGCTGCACAAATAGACATTTTTATTTTGGTATTTGATCATTTTTAATTCCATCACATTCGTATTGAAAATAACCTGGAAACAAAAGAATCTGTGGAAGAAGAAAACAACAGCTAGAATAATAACACCTCGTCCACGTGGTTAAGATGTAATTAAACGCTTCGGCAGTAACCAGCTATCTAATTGTGGCGAGTATCAGGATTTTTTCCTCTCAGGAACTATTTTCTGATTAGTCGCTATTCTGAACGCTGGCATGGAAACAGAAAACAGAGTCAGCAACTGAAATCCTGAAAGCAAAGAAAAGCCACAAGCGCAAACACCTGAAGACATCTCACTCAGCTGAGCTGCTCTCGAAAGCACGGCACACGCGGCGTGTGCGACGCTGCTCAGCTCCCCCAACCCAACTCTCCAAGCCTCTGCAGGGAATAAACCTCTTCTGGGGTTTGTCTCCGTAACTGATGCAGACCGGTGACTAACTGCTCTTTTCCACGGTTATCAATGCAAAATGCCCAAGCTTCCGCGGGAAGAACGCTTTAGGTTCTGCGGACATGCCAGAACGCCCCTGCCTGGATTTTCACGGGCTCAGGATGCTGCTGTGAGGACTCGAGCAGGAGGCTGGAGAAAGGTTCATGCGCCGTTTTAGGGCCTTGCCTCTGGGAATAAAGATGACAGACTCTGAAACTCCATCTTGAAGAAGAAAAGAGGTCTCTAGGCTTCCAGCCATCATGGATATTAATAAAATAATTTAATTCACAGGGCTTTGACACACACGCTCAGGTTTGTTCTGTTGCATTTGTCTTCTCGGGAAGAAATTCAGCTCGCCTGGCGATAGGAGCAAAGGCTCTGATGAGCTCACACAGGAACAGCCGTGGCACCAGCCCAACGGCAGCCTGCACCAGTGGTCCCAGCTGCCACCACACCAAAGCAGGGCACGGCTACAGCAAAGTGATGGAGCAGGAACAAGAAGATCCCGCAGGGGGATGAACTGGGATTCTCGCTCTCAGAGACCACTTTAACAGCCTTTAAGCAATATTTTATTGAGAACTTTCATGTAATGTAAAACTTGTCTTAATCTTGAACCTTTTCAACCCTTGCCCCATGCAGGGTGAATTGCTACTGCTTAGCTTCGCTGGTGCTCAGGCTCTTATCTCACGTAACCATCAGTCTTTGTGTTCTCTGGAGGGTGAGTTAATGTAGTTCGATGCTGCAATAACTTCACAGCTTCCTGCAGCCGTGTGGACTGAAGGACCGTGTGGTTCAGAAGAACCCCTACCTGCCATGGTCCCCACTGAGCTCACCAGAGGTGGAAACCCAAAGAGCTCCTGCTAAAGGGAGTTTGCAGGATGCTTAGTGGGATGGAAGGAAGCTCCCAAAGCAAACGCAGACCTTTGTTCTGTTCCGAAGAGAGTACAAAGTCTCGCAAGAGCCAGACTGTATCAGGAAACACTTCTCTTTGTCATCATGACAAGGCAAAACTGCCGCAGAAGGATTAATAGCTGCTGGCTGGTGACACAAACCACCAACGCAGCTAAGAAGAAAAAAAAAGCCTTTGTTCGCCAGGAATGGAGAGAAACCCTTAGAAGTCACCAGAAACTGTGACCAGCATAATATTAGGAAACCATTTTTATATTATTTTTGTAATCCAGTTTCTATATAAATCCATTTTGTATTGTAGAGAATCCACAGCTCTCTCGGCGGATGCTCAGGAATACGCGTCAGGTTCTTTCCTGGGCTAATGACAGACCCCTCGCACGCGCGCCGTGACTCTGTGTTTGCCCTGATGTAGTTTAGCTACGACGGTACCAACCACATGCTTTGAAAGTCAACCAAGGTGAAAGACTGAAACAGCAAACGGCAGGTTTTCTTTCTGCTTAAGAAATCAGCACAGCACCGGCTTTCCCAACGGCAGACTTGGCTCAACCAGCAGCACTGAAATGAAATACTCGTTCTGGAGCGGTCTCCCCTTTATCTGTAAACGGAGACAGTAACGGCAGCGAACCTGGTTCCCTCCCAAGCCTTCTCTGATGAGTAAACCAGCAAATCTCTCTCTACGCTCCTCCAACTGAACAGACAGTTTAATACCAGCTTAGTAAAATTATCATGATAAAGGCACACGCAGACTCGGCGTTCCCCCTGCACCTCCCCGCAAAAAGGTTAGCCTGTACATTTTGGTGCTCCTAGTCTCTGCTCCCACCTCTGACAGCACCAACTCCTGAACGCAGTGGTAAAGAACACTCTCACAGCCTGGCTGTGCACTGCCGGGTTAGCCACAGCATTCCGGGGTGGAAGCAGCAGGGCACGCTGCAAGAAACCCCCCATTTATTTGGGCGAGTGGCAAAAGCTGAGGTCTGGGTACATACAAAAGCGCACGGATTTTATTTATGCCGAGCGCGCGGGAGTTAGTAGAAGCACGAGTTGTCACAGGGAGGAGGGTAGGATGATTTTGTCCAGAAAGAGGGAGATGTATTTTAGTCTACCACTGTTTTTTCTTATTTGTTTTATTTTTGCGTGGGTATCAGCATGAAATGGGCAGACTTTTCATACTGGTCAACTCAAGCTTAGAAAGCAGATACGTAAAAGGAACCCGTCTAAAAACAGTCATCACATATTTCCAAGCAGTCAAACATGGGGGTATCCTGTCAGAAGGGAACGTACCTGCTTCAGGACTTGTTTGATTACAGCTGCTAACAAGGCTGTTTGGGATCACTGGAGTGGAGGATGCCTGGATTCTCGCCTGAGGTGGGTTCGGATGTAACGAATTTCCTAACGCCATTCCTGACTGACTGAGCATCCCACAGCTCCCACTAGCCTGCATCTGGTTTATTAAACCTGTGAGATGGTTGGTTGTGCCCGGGCTAGTACCGTGGACAAAGTTAGTGTTTGTGTTCTGGCAGTGCACACCTTCCCCTCGCAAGGGTAAACTCTGTGCCAGCGAGTTCTGGAGGCTGCCAGGGTTCATACTGGTGTCTGCAAAATGCATCTGGTTACCAGAGCAAGGTAAAGCAGTATTGGAGCTCCCACAACTGGTGGTACTATTGCTGCTCATGTGAGAGCTTTGACAACTCATGGACTGAAGTAGCTGGGACATAGAACTGATGGGAAAGGAGCTTTGGCTCTGCTTTCTTATCAAATCAGATCCAGCTTTGGAAACTCCAGAACTGTCCAACTGAGACTGTCTCAGCAAACTCAGCACCGTGGTGGTCGGCTGCTTTCTTTTTCTCAGAGGATCTTTTTGCTGAGACATCAATTTATCTCTCAGTGCTGCTCGGCCGCTTTGCCCCTCGGTCGTTGGTAGAAGCGCGTTGGCGGCAGGAGGGAACATGGTATTTAAAGTGCTATGTCCTTCGTTGTTGCCACTGCTGGCAACAGGTCCAGAATTGCTACTGCTGTTATTGTTGTTACCAGCAAGTTTATTTTGATTTGCTAGCTGTGCTTTGGCTGCTGCTGAGAGTAAACTGCTTGCTGGAAAAGAGGCAGCATTGTGCTGGTTCAAGATCTGATTTAAAGGCATTCCCAGCAAACCAGGCTGACTCTTCAAGGAACCACTTCCAGCCGATGCAGTGGAAAAAACTGCATTGTTTGGAGGATTTAATACATTACTCATTCCAGCAATTAATGGGTTAGGGATGTCCTTGTACTGATTCAGTCCATCATGCTTGGTGGAAGGGCTAGATGGCATAGATGGTCTCGGTGACCCTATTGTTGACCTTGGGGACCTGGGAGGAACTTTCATACCGCTACAGGATGACTGTGGTCCTACTGGAGGCAGCAGGAAATTTCCATGATCTGACGACGTGGAAGAAGAACGTGATCTTTGGGGAGAAGCCTCGATCCTTCCAATTCCGGATCCCATCATATGGACTGGGGATGTCACTGGTGAAGGAGAGAGGGAAGTTGAAGCAGAATGCTGGACTCTTTGAATGTGACTTCCGTGGTTCATGTGACCGGGTTTTACGGTTGGCAAAGGAAGGTTACTCGGCAAAGGGACGACAGCAGGAGGCATGCTTACATTCATCACGGGTACCTGAGAGTGGACGTTTGTATGGAAAGTAGTTGGGTTAATGATGACGGGATTCTGATTCACTGGTTTGCTAGGAATAGGGTCAAGAATGCCAAGCGGATCCTTTTCTGATGTTAATGGCTTTTTCTGAAGAGCACAGGAAGGCGGTGGAGGAGGTGGGGGCGGACCTTGGGGCGGTTTATGGTGAAACATTGCTCGTGGTATTTCCATACCTGTTGAAAAATTACACATGGGTTTTTTCATTACTGGGCTTTTTGTGGTCAAGGTTGGGGAAAGAGGTATATTAGTCCTTCCAGCCATTGCACAGGATGACTGTATGGGAGAACCATGTAGCATTACAGATGGTGGAGACAGAGGTGTCCTGTTCATGTGAATAGGACTAGAGTTGGGTGCTCCATGAAAACTGGGATTGTTCCTTGTGAAAACATCAGGGCTTCCAAGTGGGTCAGTCCTAGGAGAGATTGAGCCGTCTCCGTATATCTGTGATCCTGATGAAGCTGGACTGGGCATCCCACCATGACTGCCACGATACGGAGATTTCTGTCCAAGTTCATTACTACCCAATCTCTGCCTAGGATAGACAGAATGAAGTTCTTGTTGCTGGCTTCCAGCCATTTCTTGCACATAAAGCCTACCCATGGCATTAGATGCCCCTATCATCAACTTGAAAGGAGTCTTACATTCCGGCATCACAGAATTTGTAATTCCTTCATGTGACTTATTCCTCATTGATCTTGGAGTTGCTGCTCGAGTAGGGACTACTGGAGTGGCACCTGATATTAAAAACACAACAGTTATGTTTTGAAATCCGGTATCACACATTTCAGTGCAAAACTACCCTGTGTGAAAATATTCACAAATGCTAGAAAGCCTCTTGGCTACAATTTTGCCTCAACAGAAATAATTACCAAAATCACCATGCAGTTACTGGAACGGTTCATGCTACCCTACTCCCGAGTGAAGAGCTGGCGGCAGCAGCAGTTATCACCGTCACAAGGAAAAGGAGCCTCTGGCACCATCTATTGAGTACAGGAGGAACAAAGCCCAACAAATCCCAGTTTTGAGTCTAGACCTTCCTACCAGCACAAGACCACATTTTTTTTCTGCCCACTAATACTGGTTTTACTTACAAAGATGCTTTTTTCAGTATTATTTTAAGAATAGCCACCCAAATGGCTCCACGTCTGGTGGACTTTCTGCCAGTGTGGCTGCTCTGGGAATTTGTAATTCAGCTCGGAGTGCTTGGCGTTCAGCCTCTGAATATGCAAACTTAAACCTGAATAATGAGCTAGAGGTTTCATGTTCAAATTAATTCAGAGGGGCCTTTAAATTCCTCTACTCACAAGAACCCAGTTCCCTTCCTCCCTTCAGCCTGGCCGCAGGGGACAGATGGCACGGACAATCCTGTCTTCATCCTATTTGCTCTACCAGCCACATCACGACAGAAACAAACAGATCACCTTTCCCAAAACACAACCAAAGTCTCCTGTAGGGGACAACTCGCAAGGATGAACAGCAAAAGGAAATATATCTGAGAACCCTCACCCTGAATGCCAGACCTGAGCACACAGTCAAATCTAAGTGTGGGTAAATGAAAAGGCATTTTGTTTACAAAGGTAATTAATCAGGAAATTTTCTAGTTTGCTTAATGCACAAAACGCTCATCAACAGAGAAGGTAAGACCACAGAAATATGACTCGTGTCTTCATAGTTGAGCTGGTTTTACCTCCTTCATTTTGCTAATTTTCTGAAACCAGAAATCAAGTTTAAGTACTACTCATACAGAATTAAAAAAATTAATAAGGAAAATGCACAGTAATTTGGGAAATTGCACCCTTTGCTTTAAAAACATAAAATACATTGCAAAAACCAATTTAAACAAAGCTTTAAAATCATAAAGAGCAATTTGAAAACCAAGAGCGCACCAGTACTACAAGCAGCACTGGTATTTTGGCACTGTCTACGTGCCTGAAATTTATTATTATTTTTATACTCTTAAAATTTTCCACTTCGCAGTCGAGCGGCAGAGCGGTTAGCCATTAGCCAGCTATTGGGACAGCAGTAGAGGGGTGCAGAAGGTCTCTCAGGTTTTTGAGGGCCACTTCCCAGAAGTTGCATGCATCAGAGTACACAACCATCATCTTACCGAGCCCTGCCTTAAAAGTAACTTCACCCCTTTGTCCCAAGCTACGGTATAGAGGGCCTCTTCCTCCATAATTTACAGCTAACAGCTTTTTTTCCCCACAGTCCCCAGATGAATAACCTTACAATTAACAGGATTTGTGGCTACACCTTTTCTTTTGCTCCAGGTCTTTTGGGTCCTCCAGTTTTACAAGGTTTTGGTCTTCTCGTGTTTTGATAATACCTGTCAACTTCATCCGTCAACAAATTACCTCTTTTTGTTTTGTTGATATGGATAATTAGAGTGCTAATACAGGTTGGACCCCAAAAATAATCCCTGAGAAATTACAGTGGAGATCTTCCCTTGCTGTATATTCTGCCTTGTGATACCATTTCCCATTTAGCCCAGTCCTTAGCCACATTCTAATCCCTTTATAATCACTTTATTCTGCTTCCCTAATTTCCCATGTGACAGAATATCAGACGTATTACTACGGTTCCAAAAGATGAGCGCTAATGTATTTTCTTTGTCTAGAACAATCTGATATCTTTTCCAAGAAAATCATGCTCTTCGTCTGGGGTGACCTGCTTTCCAGCCTCATTTTCTATCTACCGACATCTCTCTAAACACTACCTCCATCCTCCCCTTCGATCTGCTCACTACTGCGCTTGTAGATACGTTAGACTTTAGGGGGTGGTTTTGCATAGGAAGGATATATATGTAAGATTAGGTAATTAAATGATCCTGCACAACTCTACTCACTTGTTCCACCACCAGGACTAGTCAGAACCAGTGAAGGATGTGGTGCTTCCATGCTTTTATGAAGTGTAGCCACAGCAATAATTTTCCTTTTATGTATGCATAGTTTGGTGACATCTTCGTCTGCTTTAACATCTTCAGCTGTTCTCTGCTTCACAGCAGCTCCAGGATCAAAATTAAAGACCTGAGAGTAAAAATACCAACATTTAAAACAACGATTATAAGCAACAAACTCACCAAATGCACCTAAGGCAGAAATTGGTCACAGAATTAAATTTGCCGCTGTCCCTTAGCGCTGACTGCTCCTACGTTGCCCAAGAGATAACCTTCACAGCTCGGGTCAGAAGCATAAACACTTCAGATCTTTTCCAGGAGGGGAGAAGGCAGAGGGGAGGTTCATTTTGTATTTGATGGTACATTTCTGGCTGCATACCACTTATTTTATACCTACGAACAGAGATTAGGTCATGGCATAGCACATCAGCTGGCACAGTTAGCTCATACGGATTATAGCACAGAGATCCAAAACGATGCTTTGCTTTACCTTGGGAAGAACAAGAGGACATTCTAGGCCACACTTGCATGTTCCATCAGTCAGCAAGTAAGTCTTCACCTGCTCCAAGCAGGATAATAAAGACCCACTGGGACTGCAAAGGAACAGAAATGATGAATACAAGCTATTTGATAGGCCATGACTTCTGTCTGCCATGCTACCAGCTCACACGGAGAGTGGTTAAAGCAACACAGCAAGATTCTGCATTTTTTTTATAGTACTTCCTGCTTTTAGTCAAGAACTAAGGTGATGCTTACCAGTAATGCCCCCCCCAACATTTTAAAGGAAAGCTTTACTGTAGAAAACCAACCCCAGCAAGTGCAGAGAAAAGAGAGTAACTGAGGTTATAGATATTTACTATTCCCATCACAGTCCTGCTTAAAAGCCTTAACACCACCCAGATCACTCCTCTCCCTCCAATCTCCTACAAAGTGTAACACTCAGGCAGAGCAGTCCCTCTACTTTAAGAAGAAAAACCTCAACGGTGTGCTTCAAGAAGTACAAGACAAGCCACAGAGAAGGGGGGACAGCAACGGAACTGTTGGGGCTGGGTCTCTTAGTTGCACAAACAGCTGGGTTTAAGTTGGATAAAATTCCAACCCTCTCACTGCAAGGGAGGCAAATTACACCAAGAAGCCAGTCCAGTGAGTTTCTGATAAGACTGTGCTCGGGCTTCTCTAACTCCCACCAGAAAAATCATTATCTCCATATCCAAAAATGGGACACTGGAAACTCTGTTATGGCAAAAATCACTAATTCATAAGATGAAAAAAGTCCTCGTGGCACAAGCCTCTAACTTCCAGAGTGCTCTTTATTACTGAGCCATCTCAACTGTTTATCAGGGACCAAATACAGTAATTTATGAGGACTGGCTAAACCACTGGTTCTTAATGGCAGCTGTAAATAGCCCTTATTTTAACAAAAACAGCTTAAATTTGGATCACAAAAACAGCCAACGGTCAAAATTCCAAACTACGACAAATTTCCCTACTTAAAACCCAGCGTATAAACATCTAATTCTGCATGAGAACTGAGTCACATATAAAGCAACGTCTGCAAGTGACATTTAAAGTCACTTAAAGCCAACAGTTTAAATAAGTAATTTATTTGCCAGACTTGCTCTGAAATAATTATTTAAGAGTGAAGTGCCCAGGTCAGATATGTGTAACAGCGACAGTTTTGAGGGTAAGCAAGATAAAGGAGCCATCTAAAAATAACGGGAGATGGGAATTAAGTGACAGATAGGTCAGAAAGCCAAAGCTTCTGCCTATTAAACTGAAATTCTTGGGGAGTGGGACGAAATTGCTCTTTATTTTTATTTATTTAAATTTCATTTAATTAATGGGCTGATTAAAGCGTGATGCTACCATGATCCCATTTTCACTCAGTATCACTTGTTCTCTACTTGGGCTCCACATCTCCAGCGCTGGGCAAACACTTCGGACTTTCCCACCCTGCCCATACCATCAGAGCTGGTTTGCTTTTTGGTTGTTTTTACTATTTCTAGAATAAAGTAATTTCAAATAACCTTCCTTGGCACACAGTTTGTCTGGGAAATCTGGGTACACGTGCCCAGATCAAGCACAAGTTGATATGGGAGCTTCCTTTGTAAGAAACTACCTTTTTTCCGCCCCCCCCAGCACTGAGGTCATCCAGATGTTTTAGACCTCCCAAAGAAACAAGAGGGAGCAAATTCTAAAATATATTAGGATCTGACAGTTGTGAAATCTGTTCCTGCCGTTAAAAAGCTTTTCTCGCTTCATCCCGCTGATGGCTACTGCAAACAGGAAGCTGAAGCAGAGATTTAGGTCCTACCTCAAGGCAGTAGCACTGGTTTACCAAGAAAAGCACCAAGACTCAACCCAATGCTTTTATCAGGTAATAAAAACTAGTTAATTAATGGATTTAATCCAAAGCAACTGCTGACAGTTGATAGAGAACCGTGTGTGCTTCATAACGAAGCACAAATAGAATGAGTCCTTATTCAGCTGGGATCATCTATTCTAGTTAAATCATGTCAGATCTTAATATATGGACACTAATTCTCCCCTGGATAGCTTTGGAGTCAATACTGCCTGACCTTTCCCGCTCTTGGGGAACGCTGTGCATATTTTTAGGGCAGCTGTTCCTTCAGCAGGGCAGAGCAGCACTGGAGCAGGTTACCCGAGAAACTCAGTCCTTCAAGATGCAGCTGGCAAAACCAAGGGCTGACTCCACCCAGTCAAGCAGGAGGTTGGATTATTTGGCTTCTGTCCTTTCCAACCAACCTGTCCTGCCCTTCCACCAACAAATTCGTATTTGGCGAGAGCTGCGGACCATACCAAGCACCATTCTTTGACCAGAACATCTTACAGATATCAACCAGAAAATTAACCACTGGATTAAAGAGAAAACCAAACACACGGGCGAAACTTGGGAAGAGAATACAAGCTGCCCAAGCTGAAAAAGGCAACCGCTAAACCTGATCAATAGCTACGTGCCCTGCTTCTTATAGCTGGAGAAAACGAAGTTCAACAGCAGGCAGGATCATCAGGTAGATAAAAACCCCAAAGCGTTCTCTGTCCTGATGCCTGGATATAGAGATGATAGGGAAAACCCCCACCAACCCACAACTTTTCTCCCTCATTGATTTTTAACTAAGGCAGAGGCCCAGAAAATTAGAGCTGTAATGAGAAATACAAGGGGAAGGCGATTTGTCTTTGACACGCGTATTGCTGACATGGATTTTGTTTGATTCTGCTAATTGAGAATACAAACAAGAAATCCTGCAACGCATTTGATCTTTTATGGTAGCTTAGTGTAAAATTGGAGTGTGCTTCAACTCATTAAAGAATTTTGTATTGGTGATATAGAAAATGTTGTGAAGCAGTGGTTATTTTAAATCACAGAATAGCGGAATAAGATTAAGCAAATAACAGACAGATAATCCTTTAGACTTCTGTGATGTAAACCTGAGGTACTCTTATTTTGTTAAAGCTAACTTTGATCTTTTTTCCAATACCACTTAAATTGTAGCCTGTTTGTTTGAACACATTCATTTCATAGTAATTTCAACGCATTTCTTTGTGACTGTTCCAGGGCGAAGCAAAAAAAAAAAATCCAATAAGCTAAAAAACCTAAACAAATAGAATGCCTAAAACTCTGGGTTTAGGCTTGTGTTTGTTCTACGTGAGAAATGTGGGGAATAAATAGAAGTAAATCTTGCTGGAGAACGCCAGCGATAGCGAACACAGAACTTTTACAGGGCATGCAAAAGCTGATGGTTTCTGTGGCTGCTAAGCAGTTACACCACTCCAATTTCCTTTCCGAAGAGTAAGTAAAACACAGAGGTCTAACGCAGACCTGGAACATAAACCCAGCAGAGACGGAGGGAAGAAGAGGTACAGGATGTCTGGATGAAGTGGCAGGGCACTGCATGACCTGAGCTGCAGGCTCGGTGCTGACGGGGGGAGGCAGCCCCGCTCTGCCTTACTGCTGCGAACTGTCCTAATGCCTGGCCAGGGCTTTGAATTCGACAGCAACGGCGCTGACGAAAAGCCCGTGCGGGTGCAAGCAAAAGGCAACGCCCAGGCACCCGGCCGTTGGCAAAAGGCAGCAGAGATTTCTCACCATCTCAGACGTGGCCTACAACTGAACCTCCAGTTAGCTTCATCGTCAAAGGCTTGAATGATAACGGTAGTACGTGAGGCTAAAGCTGCGACTGCTCAGCTTTACAATCCGTAAGACAATCGTAAGTAATAAAGAACTATTCATGCTGAGAGCAAAATGTATAGTCAGGATTATCAAATATTCAAGACCAAGCAATATTAGATTTGAGAGTACGTTAAGGGCATGCAAATGGCACAACTGTCATAAACGGACTCCACTAATATCAGCAGAAAAAACGATCTTGCGCTTCCAAAAGCGCAAACCCTTGAAGTTTGAGTGCAAGAGATTAGCTGAGTCACTAAATTTCCACGCGTTCTGGCAAAACTACAACGCAAACGCAACCGGTATCCACCTCAGATAACCTTACCTGATGTAGAGCACTCCGCTTTGGTCCACCCGTCGTTGCCAACCAACGGGAACTTGCACTGCTGGTGGCCCTCCATCCGTGTCCCCTCCGTCACACTCCTTTCCACCATTCATTTTTCTGTTTCTGTTTATGAGTCTTCAAAGATATCAACAGTAAGATGATATCCTTTTACTACATGGCATCATGGCCTCCCGAGGGCGGCCGCTCAGTACACCTTTCCCCAAATCGTACAAAGTGCATTGGGAGGCTCCAGCTCAGTTTGAAACCAAGTCCTCAAAAGTGGCCATTTTTGTTAACGAGTCAGTTTCCCATTATAATCCACATTAAATATGCAATGTTTAGCTCCTTATATATTCATAAGGATGGACTATATAGATAAAAATTAGTGCTTCCAACTTGGGAAAATCATAATTCACCAATCCTTTGTTACCTGTCAGAAAGGAGAATGGGGAAAAGGAGAATTTCTAGTTCAACAGCATGGCTCCAAGCTTGATGACTGTCTAAGATAACTTGTATTTTGTGAAAGCTCGTCTCATTTTTATAAATATGAGTCAGATCTAATACCTCCAGGTATTACACCCTTTATATGCCACATTCTTTTTGTTTTCTTTTTATCTTCCGTTCATTATCCAAGTTGTCTTCTTGAGTTTCTTTCATGACTCCCTGGCTCCAATAAAACAGCCTGAAAAATACAGACACGGAAAACACATGAGCCATTTGCCAAGTCTTTCAGCCCAGTTTGGGAACTGGTGGAGATGGATACAGCTGCATCTGCTTAAAGAGCTTAGAAACAAAATTTTAAACGTCAATGGAACCATCAAAACAAGGCTTAGGGTGAATATGATCCTGCCAGCGGACTGTACGTATACGTGGCTGCAGCGGAGCTACCTCTTAAAAGCTACGAGAGTGCAACTTATTAAATAGTTAATGCACAGTTTGGGTGAATTAAGGGATGTGTCTTTTAACTGAACAGTTTCACACATGCTTCTGTTCTGAATTATTGGCAGATGACGAGCTCAATTAATTCCCTTTAAAAGTTGTTTATAAAACTGAATGAATCTCATGTGAAGGAAGCTGCTGCTAGGGCTGATAATATCTATGAAAATGGACCCCCCCCCCCCATTTAGACTATATTAAAATAATCATCTCACCAAAAATCCTTGTAATAACACGGGGAAAAGCCCGGATCCATGCACTGATCTCAGAATACCTATGAAACAATCTGAGTATCGCAGTAATTCCCCTCATGATTACACCACAGGAGCAAATCTTCACGAAAGAAGTTCAGAACGATACGAACTGCGTTATTCCCCCAAAACAATTTTTCAAGTTGACCAGGTGAGATTTAACTCTTGAGACTGGACTTTTTACTAACGCGAGACAAACACAGACTACACTATTCAAATAGGAAATACATCAGAAAAAGCAACGACCCTAGAGCTCAAGTGGAAGGTGGCACCGATGACCGTTGCAGTAACGCTGCTGACAGGTCGGGTTTGCAGTCGCTGCGATTCTGCCTTATTCCTAATACTACAAAGAAAAAGTTTGCTGAGATAGAAACAGAACATAAAGACTTAGGAACCTACAACCCTGTAGCAACAGCAGGACCACCACCACGTTACGTCTACACCTCACAGGAACCACGGCTCCTTCCCACTAAAGGAAGACTACAGAGGCAGAAACGCAGTCCTCACAAATTTCTCTCAAGTACATTTATCCAGTAGATTCTCTTTAGATGTGCTACCTATAAATGTAAAGTTCAAAATGCTACATAAGGGGGAAAAAAGGGTATTTACGAGAAGGAGGTGGACTAGAAAGGAGCTGGCTGGACGTGCCCCCTGACTAAAGAGCAGAGCACGATTTTCAGAATGGAGAGCGTGGTTTTCTGCAGGATGAAGCCGTCTAGAAGAGCCTAGCGCTGCGATGCAGGGGGCTGGTTCACCTTGCCCATACTCCGGAGCGCATCAATAGGATAAAACCTTTGGCCAGCAGAAACTGGGGAAGGGATGAGGAGACCATGGTGAGATCCTGCTCGCTGACAGCAGGGAGGAGACCGAGCTCCAGCTAGCGAAGCTTAGAGTGAACGTCACAGGCAACACCTTGCTGTCTCTCACAGGAAAACAGTCTCCCCGTTAATCTCTACATCTGGCACACGGAAATAGGACTTGGGGAGCACCTGGCAACAGCTCAGGACTCTCTTGGGTTTTTGGTTTGGAAGTGTTGGTGCTGGATTGGTCTTACCCTGATGAGGAAGGTAGCAAATGATGGTTCACCTAAACCAAGGCAGAATTTACCCCCAAGTTCCACCATTTATGTATTTTTATGACATGTAATGCTAAAATAGGTAAATAATTCCTCTATTATTTTTTATGAGAATTAACTTTCTGTAACACAGTGAAATCAGAATCAGAAGAAACACATTTTAACTACTGGGAGCACATAGTGCAGAGGAGGTTGTGCATCCCTTAGCCCAGTCTTGCTGTGGCTCACGTTGCTATTTAGGGCAGTTGCTCTGGATCCATTACAAGAAAATAATAGCCATCAATTTCTATTTTGCACAAGCAGCAAGAGACACTTTGAAGTAACCTTCTATTCCTACCAGCTCTGCAATGCTCTGCCTCAGCTCACATCCCATTCCATCACCACCATAATACTTATCACCATCTAATCAAATGAGCCATTTTTCTGTACTCACATAGCTTGAAATAGTACTAACAGCAGCAAAAGAATTCACTTAACTGCACCTTCTGTGGTAAATATTTAAATATTTTTACCCACTACAGTGAACTATAATAAAATGGCTGCTTCAATCACATACCTTCAGTCAAAGTTCATTATTTGCATGACTTTTTCTTGAGGAGAATTGGAGAACTGCAAACTAACACAGTGGTTTGAGTGATGTAAAAAATAAAAATGAATCAGAGCGCAGGTATGATGATCCATTGCCCACTCCTCCCCAGAAATACCAACTGCCACGCTCACCCTGCGCAGAAAACAGTGAGCAACGGGACTGACGTCATCCAAGTCTGACCATCATCTCTCTAATCTGCTGCACTCATACACGAGTGGGGGGCTGTGAGGACACACCGACGTGTCTGTGTGTGGTGGGTGAGGACGCACCGATGTGCTTGTGTGTCATGAATTACAGCCACCAGGGCTCAGGCTCCCTGGAAGCGCTTCAGTGCCGGGCTGGTCAGTGTGTAACCAGCCGTGTTCTACAGGAAAAAGCTCATGGAAGTGAGATCTTGTCCCTAAACCCCAGCACAGTGCTGTGCGCGTTTCCACCAGCTGCAGAGGTTGCCGGTGGTGTTTCTGTGCAGAAATCCTTCACTAAACCGCACGTGCAGAGCTGCTATGTGTCATTAACCGCGTAACACCCCAGGACAGTTAAGCACAGCAGAGGTCTCTCCAAGAAGAGTTTGATCCTCTTAAATCCGATACAACAAGGGACACCCTTGCATTTTCCCAACAACTGGTTAGCAGCCAAACAAAGACAAGGGAGCTGAGGAAGGCAGCAGTGAAGGAGGATGAGGGTCCCCTGGACCAGGCTGGGGCTGGCTCTTCAGCACCCCGCCACTGGTGTGGGCTCTTCTGTGACGCAGTTTGTTTGGTAAGGCAGCGTGGCCACGAAGCTGAAAGGTTAAAGGGACCGTGGGAGGGGACTGCAGCACGATGAGGTTTGGCAATTGAAAAAACCCACTGAAAACCCAGGAGGGATCAGCCTGATTGTGAACGCTCGGACACAGAGAGCATCCAGTTGACTCCTCAACCCTCTACTTTTCTCACCAGCCTAGAATCTTCCAACCTGACCGTAGAAAAATCTCGTCTCCTTTGATGTGCCATTTTCCCCTTCTCCATCACAGTATCTGAAGTACTTTGGATTGGGATCGAAAGTATTTGGATTTTGGACCAAATCCAAAGCATTTTGCACCCTGGATTCTATCCAAAGGGCTGATTTTCACTAACCCATGTAATATATACCTCTGCTCTGTAACCCCCGAACAGCCCCAGACAACCCATGTTATCTCCCCACGAGGAACACAACTTTCCACATCTAAATCAATCACTTTTTTTTTGTGCGCCAAGCCACACCGTTTAGATTTGTTTTATAGTCCAGTTTCGTTACAATACGCTTCGAAGTATTTCATGGGAGAACCAGGCAAAACTACACAGAATTCCTTCCCCCATTTAGCCCCTTCAAGCCCTTCCCAACCACCCCGGAAAAGTTCTCCTTTGTTTTCGTATGCTGAAAGCATGTTTTCAATTTTTAATGCACTTCCTGAAGTGCTGTGTTTTCGGAAGCCTCTTTGCACGCTCAGCTGTTAAAGTTTACTTTAACAATTTTGTAGTTCAGTGGTGAAATAGAGCACTTGGTACAAAGTAAAAAGAATCTTAATTGCCTGGATTCAGATCCATCACGTATGATATGATCATCAGTATAATATTTATTTATTAGCAAGCGGACATAAAGCCAGTTAAGACAAATTTTGACAGTCTAATATTGCAAAGATGCTCCGTTACTTTTTTCTCTCATCAACTTTTAAAAGTCCCTAACAATTCCATGTGCCTCCTTAGAGGTCTACAAACAATCATCTCCTCCCTGATGCCCGAACCCAGTGATCACTTGTGGCATGACCAGATTTGGGGGTAAAAAGTCTTGCTGACACCTAGAGCATACACAAAACACTGCTTAGAGACCAAACTGCAATCTCCTTTCCCTGGCTTTCCTTCCTATCCCCGGAAAACCTACAAAACACCCTCAGAAATGCCCTCCAGTCACCGTCTTGCGGGTTCAGAGCTAAGAGGAAGTTTTAGCTTCTTAAAAAGCGCTGTTTTGACGCAGAGTTACAAGGAAGTTTTATTTAGTTATCACTCGCACATTATTAATCTGCTTAAGTCTATCAAAGCAATTAGGATTCTCCTGTGTCATCTAATTAGATACCACTGTTGCATCACTTTTTGGGAATGCTTTTCCAGTTTGAAAAGAGCCTTCTCTTGCCTAATTAGATTGGTATTGAATACTTTATGAAGCCCTATTTTTAGGTGAGTGATTCAACAAACAAATGTGCCTGAAGTATAAAGGAAACCTTTCTTCCTTCTGTCTTATCTCATTGTGCTGGTATCCAGGACTATAATAGAGCTGAACACGATACACTCTGCCCCTTGGTTTGAGAGACGTCCTCAGCTTACTCGTAAATACAGAGTATTAAGAATACACTGCAACAACCAGAAAATTCATCGGCACCAAATGACTTAATTAAAATGATACATTTTAAATTGCCCCAGTGCTGAATCAGTTCATACCAGTCCAGCTACCTCTGGTATTGAATTATTCTGAACTGTAGAAAGGACACTTTTATAATGCACTATAACAAGGCTTGTGCATTCCTAATTTATACTGCTTTGGATGCTGCACAACTTTTTGCAATCAGAAGACCCAATTTAACCTCTATAACATCACACAATCGCAGAAGCATTTGGGTTGGAAAAGCCCTTTGATCTCCTCGAGTGCCCCCGTTTCCCAGCACTGCCAGGTCCCCCCTGCCCCCTGTCCCCCAGCAGCACCTCCACACGGCTGGGAAACCCCTCCAGGGATGGGGACTCCACCACTGCCCTGGGCAGCCTGCGACACGCCTGCACAACCCCAGCGGGACAGAAACGGCTCCTCAGGGACAACCTCAACCTCCCCTGGGGCAACTGGAGGCCGGTTCCTCTCGTCCTGTTGCTTGTTCCCGGGTAGAACAGACCAACCCCCACCTCGCTCCAACCTCCTGTCAGGAACCCAGTATTCAAGGTGTGGCCTCCCCAGTGCCCCCAGTCCAGGGGGACGATCCCTGCCCTGCTCCTGCTGGGGCCCGGGGGGCCGATCCCTGCCCTGCTCCTGCTGGCCACACCAGTGCTGGTACAAGCCAGGATGCCGTTGGTTTCCTTGGCCACCTGGGCACACTGCTAGCTTCTCTTCAGCTGCTGTCACCAACACCTCCAGGTCCTTTTCCCAGCCCTGGGCAGTTTCCAGCCGCTCTTCTCCCAGCCTGGAGCGTTGCAGGGGGTTGGTGTGACCCAAGTGCAGGACCCAGCACTTGCTGCACCTCAGACCAGTGGCCTTGGCCCATCGCCCCAGCCTGTCCAGAGGTTTTCACTTCCAATAAAGAATGGGGGAAGTCCATCCTTTTGAGAACTTCCTACACATGTGCGAGTGCGCATACACAGAGCATCTCTGTGTGTGAAAGGGTATGGACAGAAAGCAAAGCTGAGCTGCGCAACAATCAAAAAAGATGGCAGGAAACAAAAGGGGTTTGTTTTTAAACCTCAGCTCTGACTGCTCATGAGAATGTAATAAATACAATGATCACCCGGCAGAGCCCACAGAAGAAAAGAGAAGAGTCATAATGCTCCTTCAGGCCTTCCACCACATTAGTTTTCCTCTTTACAAGGGAAATAGGTCAAGACTGCGTGCACATGAGCCAGGCCTGCTTCACTGTCAAAATAATGTGGGCACTCAGATCTTTTAAAAATTCAGACTAATGTTTGTTATGCAAGTCACATCAACCAAGTTATTCTGTAGATGAGAATCAGGTCACTGTTATCAAAACCTTCCTTAGGGAGTATCAGGAGATAGAGTACAAGAAACCTATAAGTTAGTAGAAGAGAAGAAATGCTGTCACATCTACTCGTTACTTTAGGGCAACTCATATAATGAAAAGAGGAACTTGTACAATGTGCAGTGTCCACCTTCAGCAACCCGCGAATCCAGGAAAAGCAAACCTGCACTACTTGGATGATTTCTCTTTTTTTTTTTCTTTTAATGCCCCAACATCATACATTTCCTTTTCAGAGGTCTTGTTTCAACCTGGAGGCATAAAGTTTTAACCATCTTAAACCACCAAACTGGTTGGCTCTCTGATCTCGGAAACAGGACAGCAAGTAAAGAGTCCACAGCAGAGAAGAGCTGCAGCGCGTTTTGGAACAAGCACGAACAACTCTCAGTTCTCTGTGGCTCTAGGTGTCTGTCATGGTTGGGACACTGGAAATTTTCCACATCTATTGTCATCCCGCTGGCTCTACAAAAAACTATCCATCTCTACAGGAATCTATGAGGGAAAGTTTTGGCTCCTCATCAAGACTAAAAGATGACTGCAAAATATGAAAGAAAAAAGCAATCTGCACCTACGAGAGAGAACTCAGACCTTCCAAGACCAACTGCCACACAGAAGTGGATATTAATAGAGAGAAACCTGCTTTGTCACGGCGGGATCAGATCGCTAACGTATCACACAGGTTCATGAGAAAACAACACTGCAGACATTTGCATTTGTCCAAAAAAGTGATAAGGAAATTATAATTAACATAAATTTTAATGGCAAACCACTGATTACTATGAAACGGTTTAGCTGTAAGTATTCTAAACTTTCAGACCAAAGCTAGAATTACTTTAAAAGGAGATCCAAGCACATAAGTAAACAAATAACAAACTACTTCTTACAATTCTCATGTCTCAGGCTTGGAAACAATCGGAAATTATTGCATACAGATTTATAACAATTTTAACAGGAAGATTATATGAATTTCAGGAACATCTGATACAGAGCATTCTGAGGGCAGAAAAGGAACAGGTAATAACCGTTTGTAAGTGTTCGGTTCTACTCGACAGCTTTGCTGTACATTATTGACTCACTCTCTCATTACCAGGGAAATGAAATTTGAGAAAACAAAAAAGTGAATTTTAAAAGAAAAGAATATTTAAATGTAACTATTTGAAAATCTGAATGTGAAAACACAACAGGATTTTAGATAAGCAGTTTAAAAAAGGAAAAAAATCAGATTGCTGGAAATACGGTGAAAGGCTCCAAGCTTTAGCGTAACAATTACTGGATTAGCCCCAGATCTCCATCACTGTGATACCAAAAATTACGTCATAAATGGTAAACATGAAAATCATCCTCCCATGTCTTAAATGCAGAGGTCTCAATAAACGGTACAAACCTCCTCTGTGTCAGACACCCAAAGTTCAGGACACAGGCAGATTTAAATAATTGAATAATTCAGCTGCGTTCCTGCGCAAGTGAACGGCAGACACATAGTAGGGTTGCAAATTAAACCTGGAAATTACGCTTTTGTGCCAAAGGAGCAAGTCACGTGACTCTATTATTTTTAGACACATGGAATTTCTTCTCCAAGAGCTGTTTCTTAAATTGTTTTCGGAATGGTGTACCTCTGCTCAGCAATCTCCCCAGTGAAAACCCTCCTGAGATATTAAACAAAGGTGGTAACACAGCATCAGCTCTTTGGGCCCCTTGACGCAATCTCTACAGCCGCGTCTGGCGAAACCGTGACCGTGTTTGAGAGCTGGGCTGCCTGTCCCAAAGCCCGGGTGCTACAAACCGGTACGACCCGAGGGACGACCCGCTAGCGTTGGAGATTATTAATTCCTGTCTTTCCAGGCTACCCGCATTTAGTGCGTGTGGATTCGGGGAAGCGAGCCCCGCTGCTTTATTTCAGAGATTGACAGTTCTCTCTGTTTGCTAAAAGAGGACTCGGAAGTTCAAGGATATTTAAAAAAAAAAAACAAGTGGGTGATTTGAATCCTTTCACACCATGAAAATTATAACAAATATTTCTTTCTTGAGATACAGGAGGTCCATTAATTGTAAGTTTAATCATCTTTAAATGAAGATTTGTATACATGACCTTTTCTTCTATAAGCTTCTACTTACACTGGTCTGAATCAGATGTTTTACGAACACACCATTCGATTTAAAAAGCCTCTTTCTCGCCCTCATATTAAACCATCACATTTGGTTTGTTATTTGAGATCTATGAAATAAGTAATGCAAATATAAAGCCCTAATTAACAGTCGGGCACAGGATTAATAAAAAAAACCAACCAACCCCAAACTGACCTTTTTCCTCATTAAGCATTAGTTTGCAGGTGGATACGTTCATCTTGTTCATTCCAAGCTGAAAAATAAAGAATGGGTTGAAAGAGAAGATAAGCAATAGGGAGCAGCACAGTCCACTTGGGATGTTACAATTTCAATATTACACGATTCTTAATTATTTCTTTGTATTTATAAACAATCAGAGAGGTTTCTTACAACATTAGTCCTCCTTCAAAGCTCTGAAATAACTGTTTCCACATCGTATTTTGTACATGCTTCGTTTCCTTAAAGTCATGAGCGCAGAAAAAGAAACCTAATATTTAATAAAATTCTAATGTACAACTTCTTTTTTAAAAAACAACTCTACTATAAAGTTTAATCTGTGTTCTGGCAACAAAGATGATAAAGGTCTCGACTGCACACACTGATTTCAAATGAGATTTTGTGCTTCATGAGTGAAACCCCTCTTTCCTGTCTGGCTGTCCCATCTCCTGCACTCAGATATTTTTAAGGAATCCCAGGTATTTTTAGCCTCCTAAAATGAGCCAAGTACCTAAACGTTAGTGTCTGTGTATTTTGGGGTCGAATTGTTAGATGACATTATTAGCAGACATATTCACACTGACGCCTTAATGAGGATAAATTTCCTTGTCCATAAACTGTGAAGCCTGCAGTCTGGCTCCCAGAGAACAGAATGTTTGGTTTTACACTAATAAAACACATTTTATTCTCTACTTCAGTACAGGGCTTGTGAAACCCTCCTGGAAGAGGCGTTTTGCCATCCAAACCCGGTATCGTCAGGTTAAGAGAGGGATGGTACCTGGTAACGATGCACAAGTCTGTCCTGCCTGTATCCGCGGCTTTGCTCACTTGCTGCTCATGCTAAAACCGGATTTTACTGCACGTGCAACAGGCTGTGCATACGCTAAGCTAGACAGAAAAGGTCTGATTCTCTTCAGAAGGAACCAAACAAAAGGCTGAATCACATTCAAGCTTCACACCAGAAGAGAACAAGAGCAGGGACCACAGGCACCAGGAACTACCACCATCTGTCCATTTATGATGCACCACATCCAAGCTCCAACGAAGAGGAGACGCTAGAAAACACACTGCTTCATCCCAATTGAAGGACAATGTGTTGTGAGACTAACTTAAAACTCAAACAGCCTTTATTCTCTATAGTCTTGAAAAACGTCCCTGGAAATGCAGGCGGCAGGGACGTAACACAGATATTTACCACGTTCTGGCAGCAAGCTGCAAAAAGTGAGTGTCTGGAAAAAAAATGTAGGCAAAGAATCATTTAGTCAGCTCTTCACCACGACATATTTAAAGCTTGATCAAAAGAAATTTGTTTAGTAACACAAATACATTCTGACACAAAGAAACCTCCATAAACAAAGCCATTAGTGCAATGAATGAACGCCATAAACTTCCGGCAGAAAAATCGAAGAGATGCGGATTCAAGCCGTGTTCAGGTACGGCGGCTTCCCGCACAGTTGGTTTGCACCTGTTATTTTTATGGTACCCTTCAGCCTTCCACCTCAACGGAAATCCGAATTCATGGAAATCCACGGGAAACTTCCACTTTAAAAAAGAGCTTTACAAAGAAAAAAGCTCCTTTGGTTCATTTTTTCATCATGAACACGGCCACCCATAAAGACTTTAAAGACTTCGAGTACCACGTACCTCAAACTGAAGAACGTTGTGAGTTACAGACAGTTTGCAGAGAAGCTAAACAAAGCTAACTCCACAATTAAGGTGACAGAACTCCAGACTGAGGTCTGAAGAGGGATCTCAGGAAGACAATCTGCTCAGCTCACTGCCAGTGGCGGAAGGTCAAAATCCCCAGGATCCTCTCTGAAGGCTGCTGCTCATTGCAATTAAAAAACTTCCTATCATCGATTTCATGACAGTTACAGGTAGAATATCCCAGTTTTTTATCCGTATTTGTGGTCAGATAGGAGGTAAAACCAAAAAGCTTGGCCTGTTTTCTCTTTAGGTCTACCCTAAATTACCCTCTGGGCAAATTGAACTTGGGTTTTTTTGTTTGAAAACCGACAGAGCCACGGCCACCACTGCTTTTATAAAAACTCTTATCTTTTTAAAGCCTTACGCCCATCCCGCAGTGTTCTCTTTTTTCCTAGAATAAACAAACCGAATCCTTTCAGCTGTTCTTTCACAGTCCTGCTTTCTAAATCTGTCACCAGCTTGTTGCTCTGCTTCGCCTTCTTCTGGCTAACACAAATATTCTGTGAAGGGCAGAGTCCAGTACTGCAAAACACGTCCTACCTCAGGTCTCGCTGGCGGTGAACGTACACCGAGTCCTGGGTCGGACACTGGGACTATACACCATAAAAATTCCCATCGCTCTAGGAACGAAGATTGGTGGCCTCTCGCCTCCCCACCCCAAGTTATCCAGTTGTCTTCCTCTAACAGAGGGAACGTGCAATGGAGCAGAGAATTTTCTGACAAACATGACTGCGGAAAGTAAGAGACATTTCTGAGGAGAGAAGAGATGCTTGTGGAAGGAGAAGTTCAAGAAGAGAAGGTTTATGCGAGCTCTTTCTGCTGTCTTCAACTAGCTGACATGGGGTTAAGAAGATGGCTCCAGAATCTGCTCTGACATCCACAGCTAAAGCAGAGACACGTACAACGTGAGAAGTTTTGAACAGATATTAGGAAAATCAAGGCTCTGGGGGGGATCTGCTCAATGCGTACGAATACCTGAGAGAAGAGTGCAAAAAAGATGGGGCCAGGCTCTTTTCAGCAGTGTCCAGTAGCAGGACAAGAGGTAAGAGGCACAGACGGAACAGAGGAGGTTCTGTCTGAACATCAGGAAACACTTCTTTAGTGTTAGAGGGTGACACAGGTTGCCTGGTGAGGTGGTGGAGTCTCCATCCATGGACATATTCAAAAACGGTCTGGACACGGCCCTGGGCAACCTGCTTTAGATGACCTCGGTTGACCAGCAAGGTTGGACAAGATGACCTCCAGAGGTGCCTTCCAACCTCAGCTGCTCTGTGTGACCTCCAGATATCCCTCCCAACCGCTAATACTCTTGGGTTATATGGTAATTCTCTCTCACGACATCCTCGGCTACTCCAACATGACACTTACACGTGCTTCAAGTAATACGAGTGCACACATCGTTTCTTCCAACCTTATGGAGAAATGAATCCCTTCACTTACACACTCAACAATTCACTCATCTCACAACCCAAGATTTCGTACAGACATTTGTCTTAGAACCTGCTCACATGGCAAATTCACCAACCAATTACAACATGAGAACAATATCCTCCTCGGAATGCCAGGAAATCTGAGAAAACTTCTGTCAAGAATTTAGAATATGAAGTATGGAAGCCAGAAAACCAAGTATCTCGAAATAGAGCCACAACATTAAGTGCCATAGGTATAAATGACAAATGCAAAGGAAAAATACATCAAAAGATCTTCCAAATTTTCATAAATTCCTGCCACAGAAGATTGCTCCTCTATTAGCTCTCTCTAAAAAACAGAGACTCCAAATGAGTTGTGAGCATCAAGTATTCTGTGGGAATACTACACATATTTGTTCAGAGGTGATCAGACAGAATTTTCTCTGAACAAGACAAAATTCTGTATTGTCTCTGAACAAGAAGTACTGATAAGAATGAAAATGTGTTTAAAAACCTTATTTTGATGCAATGAATATAGTATAGACACTACAGTGACTCACTAAGATGTCCAAACGGTCTACTGTAGATTAACATAATTTTATTTAAAAATAAACCGTACACATTTCCTCAACTGGGGCACTTCAGATTAGGGATCTCTTCAGTCTTTTCTGGAGGGATTTAAAAAAGCTTTGGAGAAATCTTAAAGCTATGGAATTAGCCTGGTATTTATAGCTCAGTTTCCTAGCGTGTTCTTTGAGCTTCCTAGGACATTCTTTCCCTCCATCTGCTGGTTGTTGACGTGGCATAACCTTATATTTTGGTTATGAAAATGTATAAGAACAAGAGCATTTCATAAAGTTCTGGCTCATCTCAGGGCACGGCAGCTACACTTTGCTACTACAGTATAATCTAGGTCAAGAACGGTGCTGCATATTTTCTGATACAAATAACCAGAGCGCTATTGTTTAATTACGTCAAAATACATTACTACCAACCATGACTAATACTCCGTATGAACCACACTGACACAAGATGGTAATTTTCTTACCACTAAAATACTGCACTTCGCAGGCCCTTTCAATAGGATCTGTCAAATCTAGGTCAAGAATTCTTTGTTCTGTTATCAAAAAGGTCCACGTATGGGCGCACTGTCTTGTCCGAAGATACGAATTGCTGAATTTCTTTCTTTTCTCCTCCAGCACCATTACACATCGAAGATGTCCACTGTTCTTCTAATTATTTTTTTAATAATGGCTCAACTCTTGTGTATTATACTACTCAAAATAGGTTTTGTAATAACTTTTAGTACCAGAGCATGGAACTATCAAAACAAAATCAGAAGTTTCTCAGCTTAATAACTGCATTGATTTCCTTTTGACTACTTACCTACATTACTCCTCATGGTCTTGCTTCTAGTTACCCTGCGGATCTTCAGGCTTCTTAAAACTTGTGATGAGCTTTTGGCTTTGCTTTAGTCGGTCTCCTGTTTGGATCTCGATGATGGGCTATGTCCATGGAGGCTGGCTCCTTGTCTTCCTACAGCCCTCATCTGAGGAACTCTTGCACCCCACGTTACATCTGTTGAGACAGTTTCCTTATTTAAACTAAAGAATGAACAGAATGGTTTTAGTTCACTTTTCTTGATGGCTTTGTAAGTCCTCATGCAATTACTTTGTAGTATAAACCATAATAATATTTGCTTTTAAAGAAGGGTAAGATGGCTCTGGCTGGAACTGATTAAAAAAAAAGATACTTTTTATGATGATTCACTGTCCAGAAGAATGAGCAGAGTTCTGTAAAAATGAGTGTATGGAATTTTAGGATGGAAGTAGTAAGCATACAAAACCCCTCACTTCTTCAGACAACTTGAGTTCTGCTGGTCAGGCTAAAACCCTCCAACCACACAGGCAAAAAGTCCAGGCTTGAAAGAGTGACGATACTGCAGCTGGCCTTGGTTACGGGAGCAGTTCCACCGCTCTGGTTGACGAGCTATTAAATTAGCCTTTGCACAGGTACAAGTTACCAGTGTACCCCCAGCTGAAACAGAACCCAGGTTAGTCCCTGGTCTGAGCCTGGGCGTGTTACTGCGCTGTTTCCTTCAGAACCGTCACCAAAACGTACCTGCAGTACCTGCCCAGAACACTGAGCGCCGGCTCAGAGCTGGTTAGACTTTGATCGTGCCAGTTCTGATTTCCTTGACGCTGAAAGGAGTTAACAGGCTTTGGAGACTTAACGTCAATTAATTAGTTCTTTTAGAGGTGAAATGGATTGGAGCCCATTAGGTTCAAGGCATATCTGAAAGGGTTAACGTAGCCATCGGACCACCCCACCTGAGAGCCCGTGGCCTCGGGAAGGGGTTACAAATACACATTTAACACAGTCACACTTAGTTGGAATCTCTTCTAAAGCCATTTGTCACCGGAGTAACCATCTTGGCTGTTGCTAAAACCTTCTCCTCTAACAGAAAACCCAGGATACAAAACAGGAATGGAAAACTTCAGGGATGCCAAACAACCAGGGTACAAGCTCACACGTCACCGGAAGCACACTGACTGCAAATAGCAAGTGCAGGATTTACTGTGATTATTCAAATACTTAGTTCAGTGCATGAGCAAACCCTTTTTGCCTGCTTGGTGATGACCTGCTGATGGGCTCTCGTGGACTTTATCAGAACCACTCATTTAACCGAGTTATCGGCTGATCAATGTCCTCCCAAATTCAGGGCAAACCTGGGGCCCAGCTGTCTGTGGATGGACACCAGAGACCTGCTCCTTCCAGACTGCATTTACCCATCCAGCAGAGCCTTTCGGCAAACACCTTCTTCAGCTGCAAACTACTTAGCAGAGAAATTATTAACTCGCTAAAGTTTATCCCCAACCAATTTCACTTTGAATATAAATCTTTGACTATGAAATTATTACGGTATATATAGATTTTTTTAAAGGCTGGGGCACTGACAGCTTTCCTGTTTAAGCATTGTATGTTTACTGCTTCCGAACATCACAGGGCTTACCTGTTCTTAGTACGGAATGTTTTTATATATCTAGAACATTAACAAGGTACACCTGGTCCATAGGTATTGTTAAAATGCTTTAAATAAAAAATTAATAAAACAGAACAACAAAATTCCTGTTAGTTCTATTAGAAAAGTCTCTCCCCCTTAGTTGAAACAACTTTGTTTGACAAACAAAACAGAATTTACAAATGCAAGGACTCATGGGGCTCGAAATACTGAATATAAACGACTGAAAAAAACTAGTCCAGGTGAAGAAACGCGGTATCCAACGGACAGAGCTGCGGCACAGGTCCTTCATGACCAGGTCAGCCGGACTGCGAAAGAACGACAGGAACGTCACAGAGTTTGAGACACACTGAACTTTCTCCTGGGAAGCACCCGCAGGACTCACGAGTCTGGGCTCTGACCAGCGGGCCTTAGCTCTGAGTTCACCTTTCCGAGAACCTGAAGGCCAATGTTTCCTAAATTACTCCACAAATTCTAAATCTTAACATCATTTAAACATAAGATTTTCTTCTTTGATTGTAGAAATGACAGAAAATTCTAACTTCTTCCAGCTGTGTATGAGCTGCACGAAATATTTCAAAGAATGAACATTTTTACGCAGGTTATTCATAAAATTAGAGATAACTAAGAATCCAGGGCTTCACAACACAGCTTATCTTTACAGGAACACAACAAACAGAAAGATGATATAACCTACCATTAAAGAATTTACATTCAAATGTATTTTAGACCGTAATTTCACTATGGATATTACATTCTTCAGATAAAATTATTTATTAATGTTCAAACACATTGAAAAGTATCGATAAGAGACATTTTTATGAAGAACTTCCCTTGAGCATATAATGCTAATCACAGCAAACACAGTAAAACTAATTTACCGGAAACAATTTCGATAGATGGATGGATGAAATAGCCCAAGAACGAAACCTAAGTCGTAGTGGGGCTTAAAATAACTAAGTCATGTGGACAGTACTGAAGACCGAGGTGGCATCGGTGATAGAAGCTTCTAAAAAAAGCCTCCAGAAATCCACAGAAAAGCGTTATTAAAATGAATTCGGATAAAGAACCTGATTTTTGACTTAGCCAAATAAAATAGTAACAATAAATTAATGACAAAAATTGTCCAAATGGGAATGGAAACATGCAAAGATGTAATTACAGTTTCTGCTGAGAAAACAGACATTACCTTAATTCTGCACATGCCACATGCAAACTTCCCAGCATCGATCCCCGAGCACCGGAGAGACAGATGCCCCTCTGCAGAAATCAGTTTATAACCAGTGAGCGTGGGCTACTGGTGACCACCAAAAGGCTCCTCTGTGGCGAGCCAAGAGGATTTCTGTGGCTAGTTCACTAGGCTCTGCGCTGCTTTTCCCCTCCTGAAAGTGTCGTTCTCACTCGCCTTCTAACCAGCCTGTCTTTGCCAATTAAGAACGACCAGTCTTGGGGAGAAAGAATGACAAGTGTTTGTAAAAACACCTGCAAAGGGTATTTTTTTCCATTAAAAAGTGGACACTTGACACTGAAGAAGGCACTTCTGCAGCCCGCTCTTTAACGCAGGACGGCGGTTGTCCCAGACTGTCCCGGTCTGCACCAGGGATGAGAGGGCCAGTTTATATCAGAGATAGGGACAGGACTTACCCAGCGACTACAAAACATTTATTTTCCGACCGCGTATGTATCCCTAACAATGAGCTCCCCAGCCAGTCCTCACCCAGTTGCAGGAGTCTCACGGTGAATGTGTTGCTGGGGAAGAGGCATCTGTTTTTCGCAGTGCATGTGCTGCCTGGTTTGCTTTGTGAGCTCTCTATTTACATAACAAGTCTGTGCTAACAGATTAAAAAAATCCTGTCCCCATCTAATCTCTTAAGATACACACAATATTCTTACAACTATGGTATTTGATGCATCTAAAATTAAATATACTCTTCAGAAGAAAAAATGAAAAGCGCCAAAAAATGATCCTCCAGTAACGGAAAGAACCTCAATAACTTTTCAATCGTGCGCTGTCACAGATGAGTGGAGGAGCACAATGGCAGCCAGCCAGGTCCCTTTTTTCCTCAGGTACGTTTTAAACACATTTCTCCTAAACCAATCAACTTGATTATTGGCTGTTTCTCAGCTTATTCTTACCCTGTGGCCTCGCTGAAAAACCCTCCTCCAAAAGAGTTCGTTCCAAAGCCGAGCCACGGGCTCCCTGCTGGAAAATACTGGCAAAAGAGACCTGGCCTGATTTAATTTCTGGTTTTGTTTTGTTAAGCGAAAAAGTTGCACAAAATTATGTTTAGTAATTGCATCATCTTCCATAATATTAAAAATAAACACGGTATCATTAATTTCTAGTGGTGGCACTTCACCACCACCAGATAACACCACTGCCTCTCCCACCAGCCTCCTGAGAGGCCACCGTTATTTTCTGACAGATCAAAGAAATAGAAAAAACGGTTTTAAAATGAGAAATTGCTGTGTTTTCTACCTAAAGACACGTGGCGGGGAGAGCAGCAAAGAGAGACTTCACCTACCTCAGCTCGGGAGGACTGGTGGAGGTGATCCACCAGGGTCTGGTGGGTCTCTGAACTTTTGGAAGGTATTAGAGAAGTGCTGTTTCTTCAAGTCTTGACGTTGCTTTGCCCGGTTTCTTGTGATAAAGCCTCTTCTTCCTGCAGTAAAAGACACATTATACTAAAAGAAGCCTTGCAGAAAGACAAGTTATCAATACCTGCGCTTCACGTGGGCTGCGCAGCTTCTCTGACAGACGGCTTCACCACACAGCATCCAGGGCGCCGTCAGGAAAGCAAACAGCGAGCTGAACTGGGGAGTTTACCCAGGAGCTCTCGGTAGTCACTGAAGAAAGGTAGAGTCCAAAGCGTGATCTAAAATCAATTCATCTAAGCCGATGCTAAACAGAGCTGCTCTGGGAACTGTTCTCCTGGAGGATCTCTCTTTCTTCATCGACCACAGGCCCTAAATTAGAAGAATGACTGTCCAAGGGTCGGGTCCAGCTCTGGCTAAATCCTCCACTGCTTTACAATCCTACAGAATTTCAGGCTATAGAAATAGAATCCACCCAGCTAGAGAATGGATAAAAGGGCTTTTTAATGAGATGAATTCTTGAGATCTACCATAAAGCTTCAGAGGACTAAAACTGTAAGAGAGGTGCTCAGTTTTGCTTAGTTATACCTAATCTATATACACATCTCTCTCTACACACTTGCAAACATACACATAGATATAAATTAACAGAAAAACCCCAAAGTAGCTTAAATACCCTTGAGAGTAGATATTGGACTTGTAGTCATTTTCCCCCTAAAACACCTTATAGATTTTTTGCCTAAACCAAAGAGAGCTACAACTGATTCTGTGACTTGAACATGGGATGGAGAACCATGAACTCAGCCCAACCAGAGCCGTATATTTAATTTCACTCTTATAACCAGCATGAAGAGTTGGGGAAATAATCCTTGTGTGATTACGCTGGACGAAACTATAGAGATCACAGAAATTTCCAGTTTCCCCAATGTAGACCTGGAGCCTCCATCAATCCTGGCTTAAATCAGGGCTCTGGTAGCAAATCAGCAGAAAGCTTGAAAACTAAGGGGCCACCAGATTTTTTTCCTTGTGTCTTAATTTTCCTGGGACCCTTCTCGAGAAGGAAATCCCCAAGGTGTAGCCCCCTACTCGTGTCATAGGGCGCAACTCAACCCTCTGCTGAAAAGCTCCTCCTCTGTGGTCGGGCGTTGCTCCCTCTCCTCCGCAGAGGCCAACGCTGCCCCAGTGAATCAGCTCAGGGAGACGATTTGTGGATTTCTGCTGGATTAGTCTTAACCTAGATTGGTTCCCTAATCCCCGTGGCTGGAAGAGTGCTTGTGCTGGACCAGACGCTTCGGAAGGAGTGGCACACGTACACGAATGAGGAACTCCAAGTGGAAGGAGCAGCAGCGAATTTGGCTCGTGCCAGCGCTTGGGGAAATTCGATATGTTTGCTCATTTATTTTGTTTTAGAGTACTGCAGCACTGCGAAGATCTCCTCATCTCCTGTTGTCAGAGGCAGACATCAGTATATCTCATTGTCTAAATCAAAGTAATACTTAGCTGCCTACATATTCAAAATGTGAGATCCTAATTCTAAATTTTAACTGTTAAAATACCAAAGGGCAGGTAGGGATGTCTGAAAAAAAGAAAACAATCTGTTTGGAGTATCTGAGTCATCATAAAGCTGTTGGAAATAATCACCTTGCTTCTTTACTGATTCACATCTATTATCTGCATATTTGCTAGACATGGTACCTGCAGAAAATGAGGTTAAAATATCACGTGTGAAAATGAGAAGCCACTATCCTGCCTTCCGAGAGTCCCTTGGCATGAACACGGGGCCTTCGCCAGGTGGGCTGTTCTTTCCTACGACTAGTTGCCCATATTAGCATAACTTCACAAATGAAGTACGGTAACAAGAGGCAGGTCTTTCAGGGACAAAAACGAGCCGTAGCTGTAAGAGTAACATACCAACACATTGGGTTTACGTATGTGATACGTCGCTGTAAGGGGAATATACCAACAGATTTGGGTTACGTATGTGACAGAGAGCTCTGAGGGTAACGTACCAACGTATTTCACAGATTTGGCAGCGGTGTCATTTGAGCGGATGTAACGGGGATATTATCTATTTTTTTTGTCTCCAGTTACAGGCAAAAAAAAAAAGGAATGGAGATTTAATTTGCAAGAAGGGAAAATCAGACATATCACTGCAGTCAATAGTCTCAATCCTATAAATCCTGCGTATCTGATACTTTCATAAAGGAAGTGACAAGTACTAATAATGTCTCTCACACCCATGAAAAGACTCTTATTTCCTACAACGCCTCGGTTTTGACAGGGGAGGTGCACGCTCCTATTCAGAGCCCGCATCCAGGCAATCTCCACCCGGCAATTTAAAACTGGAACAAAAACAATCAAATTGACAAATAGACCCGTTTCTGACTCTGAGGAAAATCACTCCCATGTCCAACCCCGGGTAATAAAGAGGTAAGCACCGTGCGGGCCCGTGTGCCCCAGCCCTCGGCTTCCCTAACTGCTGGTTGCTATGGCAAGCGTTTCCCTGTATTTCCTGCATTAAACAGGAATATGTTTTCTGCTTCCTTGTTCGTGATATGTTGATGGAATTAATGCTCAAGATTTGGACCTGGAAGGTAGGGAAACGAACGGTTCTCTCAAACAGCCACGCATTCCAATTTATTTTGGTTTTGTGAAAACACCTTAGAATTAAAAAATAATAATTTAGAAATTCTTTTCATTCATCTGTAACAGAGCCTTTTAACAACTTGGGCCTTATTTCTGTAGCTTCTCTGCATACCTGTCGTACATGCATCTCTATTTCCTAGCTCACAATGGAAATGTAATCTACTTTTCTCCTTCGCTGATCTTTAATTTAATACAGAGATAACTGTGAAACTGATGAGAACCGCGATGATAAACACATGATTTTAGGGCTGTGTAATACCAATTTGTCTTTTCCCCTCCTTTTTTCCTAAACAAATGTTGCGAGAGGGACAAAAGAATGAGTTAATAAAAGAATTTATTTAGTCATGACTACTGTAAACTAACAAATAATGGAATTTCTTTCTGTTGTTGTCTCTCTTTCAAACGTGTGCAAGAGCCAGCTACCAGCCCAAGCGCCATCCGAGTGAGGAGATGACACCAACCCATTTTCTTCTTGATTTCTGTGGTTAATACAGTAATTTGATTATAGTCCTACACTTAAAGGATCCTTTTCTTTTGATAGGAATGTTGTTCTCCACTATCAGCAAATGCACACCATCTCCTTTTCTTACTGCACGCGAAAATAAAGAATTTGTACCCAGCTTCATTCGATCCCTGCATCGTACCTCGACATTGGAAACTGGTGAACAGAATTTATCAGTGCTCCTGGATTGTGACTTTCAACCTTTGTGCACTCCATATTACACATGACTTGCACAAACAGTCTCAAAAGCATATTTTCAAATTGCCTAAAGGCCAAACCTAATGTTATATGCATTTTATTTACATTCACGTACGTTCTTTCTGTAACGCTTGACAGAAACGCCGACACTGCCCTGCAGACAGCTGAACCCGCCTCTCCTCCTCCCCAGCTTCCCCGCTGCCCCTCCAGCTGCTCGCGTGCTTCCACACCACCCTGGCACCAGTCTCCCACCGATAAGGTCTGGCTGAACCCACCAGCCATGATTCAGACTATTCTATTTAAAAATACACGTGGTGACAGCCGGACTGGAAGCTTTTCCTCTATGGAGACGCCGTAGGCAGCTGAAACGCTATACAAATTCTTGAATAAACATACCAACGGCATAAAGAAGCGGCAGAAACAGACACCTGGACTTGGAGATTAAACTGCTACCCAAAGCCTCCGACTCCTCAGGAGGGCAGGAATTCCCTGCAGCAAGCAACCAACAGTTTATACTTCTGCCTCTTGATACTTCATCATCATGTAATAAAGTGTCTTCTTTTAGACGTGACGTTACACCATTGTTTAAAATTAAATCCTCCAAAAAGAAAATAACATAAACTCTCCTAGACGATGTTAATTCTTATTTAAAAATTTTTGGCACAATTCTCCCTAACTGGCAAATCTTGATTATCCTTCACTCTCACGCAGGCCAAATGCTGCCACAGCAGTTGGCGGGAGGAGGACTGGTGTCCAGCACAGACTCTCTGCACCAGTTTCCTTCTGGTCGGGACTCTGGCTGCAACCGGTGCTGCTGGCAGAGAACCTGCTCGCTCCTAAACCCGAACTAGTGCCCTGTCCATCTGAACTGATGCAGAAAGGAATCACCCCACGCCGGTACACGAACACCACCACGTGCAGATGGTTTTTGTGTTGTTACTGCTCAGGTATGAGGGAACTGGCAGCTCCTAAAGAAGCTAATGAAAAAAAGAAGGAAGGAAAATTAAAGGTTGTTGCTTCACAATCCTTTCACCACTAACCTTTCTAAAGGGGAATTACAGAAGTCAGGGCACAGCTTTCACCGCTACCGACTGCACAGCCAAGGACTGTAACGTGTTGAATTCTTCTCTTTGCTTATTTAGCGATGTGGCCAACTTCAACACTCGCCATACGCTTCGCTTCCGCCACCCCTCTATGGCTCGAGGGTGTTGATCTCCCAGTAAACGGGGACCACAGTCACCGTACCCACAGATTTCATCACTGAATACCTCCGCAGACCCTTAGAAGGTGTTAAACGTTGTCACACCGGCACGGCGTGTTCCACAGAGCAACATGAGAACTGCTGAGAAAGTTCAAGCTACAGCTACTCTTCACGCAGGGAAGGAACTTCATTTCCTCACCCAGCACGGACCCTGCTGACGGCCACCCCCTTCCCCATCGAGCAGTCTTCATCACCGCGCTTCCTCGCAGAAGTGCTTTCAAACCGAGGTTGCTACTAATTAGCATAACTAATTGTCCAATTCATTCATAAAGTACCAGGATGGTGTTTCACTAATCCCCCGGCACAGGACTCCGAACGCAGAACGCAGTTTCTGGGATTCTAATTCCGTTCTCGCTAAGGTTAATAGATGGTTTCCCACTGAGTTTAATATAATTCACACTGGATCACTACTGAGTCTATATTTATAAAAAATGTCCTACTATTGCCATCTGAGCACGTAAAAAATACCCATCCTGTTTATTCTTAGATAAAGACCAAAATTCTCTAAAAATTCAGCTTAGCATCAAATGACTTTTCAGAAAGCTTTGGTAGATTTTATGAATTTTGTTTATCAGGTATTTCTAAGTACCCTGTTACTCAACCATCAAACGTTCCTCGATTTTTAGGACTATATGTCACCTGCAGTAAGGCCAAACAGACACGTGAAACAGTATTAAGCTGCTTTAATGACAAATGTACCAAATGTCATTGGGGAAAAAGAAAAGTACCCGTCCTCTTAACAACCTAATAAAAATCCCTTCTCTGTTGTAAGGTTTCCCGAAGCTTTACGAGTTTGTGAAAAAGCCAGAGAAGAGAAAACTGCCTCAGACAATAGTTAATATATAAACACGTCTAAGACCTCACAATGTCTTAATGTATTTGCTAATTTGGAAGCTTTACGGTGATCTTGGGCAATTATTGATACATACATCATGTATTGTTCTGGCCACTGCTGCGATCATAAAAATAATTACAATTATCCTTGCTGCAGAATGTGACAGAGCCAGGTTTTCCCCGAAACCACATTCTGAATACCAATCTGGACTGAAATATAAAAATACTGGTAGATATATAATATTTTAGACAAATATTATCACAAATATGAACACAGCAGAATTATATAAAATTTTAAAAATCCTCATCAAGAATTCGAGAATCAAATAAAAGACACAGAAAACTGGCAAGAGAAAGGAAATCATAATTTTAACCTGACTACTACTAAAAGCAAAAATCTTTGACTTTTTATTGTTAGAAAAGGGATTTGACAACAGCCGACGACTGCAGTGCACAGAAACATCCTGAGGCTAATGATGAAGCCATTCGTGATCGGGCAGACGCTGGGCCACCCTCAGCAAGGTTTCAGCAGAGCAGGCCAGCGCTGCAGACCTGCCAGCGTCCCTCCAGCTTCTGACCCGGCCAGCGCCACGCTGGACAGGCCACGAGAACCACGCTCCTGAGCCTGTGACGAAGGGATGTTCAGGAGCCGATGAGCTTGCTGGGCTTACCTCAGTCGCTCTGGTTTGTTTCTGACATTGGAGAAAGCACAGATCCTCCTGCAGGACCAGGACTGCCTTTCCACCCCTCTGGCACAAGCAGCTGTGATGCCCTCAGGGCTTTTGCTGGAAAGCTGGTTCCTGCACTCTGACACCAACAACTCCTCTCGCTCCTCCATCCTTTCCTCTTCTCACCATGCTTGTACTCTTGGATCTAATCCCCCACACTTATCAAGCAGACAAATTGCACTTAATGTGGTCCTGAAACTCCTCCTGATCTGCTCAAGCCCTCTCCTAAACATGGCAACACATCTGACCCTGATACCAGCTGAACTCACTCTCTCTTGCTCCTTATCCTCCACGTATCATGGAGTCACAGACTGGTTTGGGTTGAAGGGACCTTCTAGACCATCCAGTCCAAGCCCCTGCCATGGCAGGGACACCTGCCACTACAGCAGGCGGCTCAGAGCCTCATCCAACACAACCTTGAACCCTTCCAGGCATGGGGCTTCTGCCGCCTCTCTGGGCAACTGTTCCAGTGCCTCACCGCCCTCACGGTGAAGAATTTCGTCCTAATGCTTAATCTAAATCTCTCCTCTTTCAGTTTTTTGGGAAGTGACTGGAGGAGCGGTTCCATTAGTGCTGTCACACAGAGATCAAGAGAAGCGGTTCGTGCGTTAGAGCAGCTAAGAAATGAATTTTGCGAGCTTCATCTTAGCCAGCTTTTCACATCAGCAAAGCACACAGAGAAGGAGCTGAGAACAAGACTGTTGTCAACAGACAACTTGGTTACACCCAAGTTTCCTTTTTTATTACAAGATTTTATGTTAAATTTTCTCTACCACTATAAAAAACCTTTCTGAGCCAAAGAAACTTCTAATATACAATGCAAAAGACTTAAAATATTTAAGGCCTCCAGTCATTAACGAGAAGTTAAACACTTCTAATTGCTTTGCAACTTATCTTAATTTAATAATTAAAACATATAATAGCCGTACAGCCTTACAGTTTTGCATGGCTCTAAGAACAGTGAATTGCACAGCGTCAACTAATGGTCTAATGGAATGACTCGATTTTTTCCTTCTTCACATGCTAAGTGTTCCACTTCATTCTCCGCATGTTTTCACACTATCTCGATTTAGGCTTAATATAAGAGAAAGCTTCTGACCCCTGATGTTTTTGTTCCCTGTTCTCTACTTGCAGACTTCTCTGCTTCAAAGGTTTGGGGGCTGGTAGGAAGGAGTTAATGGGAGCTTCCACATGACAGAATTCATTCCCCGAAGAGAGTACGAGACATCCGTTCAAGGAGAAAAACTTTAAATTCCTCCTGAATTACGCTAGATGGAAATTGATGGGACAATCAGATCCCCTGGCAGCTACTCATCTGGCAGATAAAACGATTTCTATTTGAACTGAGTGCTGAGATACTAATGGTGAGCTGCAGCCTAAGGACCAAGGAGCATCTTCACCTTAACATAAACTTGCTTTAAATTTGACAGCTCTAAGAGTCCACTTCCCGAAGTTCTGGAAGCAGCACTTGGTGGCCTTGGTCTGACACGTAACAAGGCAGAGGTGCCAGGTCCATCTCCCTGGACTACCTGACCTGCCAACTGCCTGCCCACAGAGCCCTGTGGTGAGCTGAGCGGCGAGACAGCATAGGGCAGATGGAACTTAAGGCACCTCTTGGGACCTACAGGCTGTCTTCTCCACCAGGAGAACACAAACTACGGATGGCCAGGGAACATCACGTAGAAACTTCTTCCTCACCTTACCACCCAGGTAAGCTGATGCTCCTCGAGACAGCTTCCCCAGTATTTCTGAGCTCTAACTACTAAAGACTGGTCCAGTGTTACAAAGCTATGCCACTGGAGACAGTTTTGGTCACCTTTTTTGAACATGTGAACGTGGAAACGTGGTAAATACACCTAACAAAAGCTAGGACTTCAAACATCCATGTAAAATTCTGCCCTCACCCTTACTCTGGCTTAACAAGATGATCAACAAGCGTGATGCACAGGACCTTCACTGGAGGAACTGAAGACCTTACACCTTAGTGTAAGAGGAATTCATCGCCATACATGAAGAAAAAGAATTAAGCTATTATATCAAACGGCAACGTGCGTCCTGCATTAGAAAACACCCATTGTAGCTACCGCTCAGCTTCAGAGGACAGATGGAAATGTTTAAAGTTTGGGCAACAAGAATTAGTAATTTCTTAATAATACTGACCAGATAGCCCGAAAAACAGATGAAGAATGCCTTTAATCCTCACTGAACTGATGTGGCTGGTTTAACACCCCAATCATTAGCGATAAGGTTTTCAACTGCTGAAAGAGTTTTCTGCTCTGTGGCATCACCTGAAGTTCCCAGTAGCCTCATGTCCCCCATCTACGTGGGATGTGGTTTAGTGGTGACCTGGCAGTGCTGGGGGAACGGTTGGACTTGTTGAGCTTAAAGGTCTCTTCCAACTGAAACGATTCTGTGATAATGTGTTAAATGGGAAAAATGTCAGCATAATCCTGCTGACATTCTGTGCTAGTAGACATTTGAACAGCGTTCAAGCTTTTCCTCAATTCCAGTAGCTACAACCTTTTTGAGAGGTACGTTCCTGAGTAGCTCTAGTAACACGTACCTCATCGGAAGTTTGGATGCTAGAGAACGTGACTCACACACAAGAGCTTCAGCGGAAAT
This sequence comes from Buceros rhinoceros silvestris, assembly GCF_000710305.1. Lineage (NCBI taxonomy): Eukaryota > Metazoa > Chordata > Aves > Bucerotiformes > Bucerotidae > Buceros > Buceros rhinoceros. Next base: position 60,518 of record NW_010421403.1, on the reverse strand, counting down.
TTGGAAAGCAAGCCTGATGTACTTTCAAAAAGCCAACACTAACTCCATTAAAATTAGCCTCCAACTGGGCTGTTACAATGTGAAATGTCTAAGGAAGCCACGAGACAGAGTACGAACATTACTGAAAAAGCCATATCGCTGTAGAAGTTCACGTAGGTAATAGTCAGCTGTTACTAAGTGAAACAACTGAATTAGTAATTTTTAAGTAGTGTTCCAAATAGTCACACCAACCAGATACAGCCTTCTGAATTATTTATTTCTTGAACTGTAAACATGTTCTCTGCTAAACTACCAAAATTAAGAAGCTACTCATGCAGCTACAGCCTCATCTTGAGTAGCAGGGTTTCACTACAAAGCAGTGTAGATTTACTCAAGGTAAGAATTTATCCTATAACATACCCACAACTGTAGTAGATGGAAACAGTCGAATCGTTTGTCTGTACCTGCCATAGGTCTGCCTGACTAAACACACTAAGGTAAATGCAGTAGGGTAAAAAATAATTAAAAAAAAAAAAAGTACTTCAGCACCTCCAAGTATTTCAGGCAGCAGATAAAACCGAGCAGTTTAAAATGAGTTTTTCTTAAAAAGACTTTTGGTTTATTCTCCAAAGGAACCTTAAATACAGAAAACACGAATTCACCTGCACAGAAATAACACCGTGCCCCAGCAACCCTCACGTTACCATCAAGGACTATCGCTATACCCACACACCAAAATATTTTATACAACCGTTTCTTCTCGCTTGACGTAACCAAGTCACCAGCAACAGGAGATGACTTGGAGATGGCCACACATGCAACTAGGTGCGAAGAGTCCTACCGAGCAGTAGACCCAACACACCCTTGGAGCAAAGATTTTCTCTGCCCAGAATGACCACAGCCCCAGGCAGGGACTCTTACGCTGCGGAGGTAGTCTGAGAAGCTGAGGTAAACTAAAAAAGCTGAAAAAGTGGAATTTTTAATATTTGGGTTTTTTTTTTTTTATTTCCCACTGTTAAAGAGTAGCACTTTTAAAAAAAAAACTTAATCTGTGAAGCTTTTTGGAAATATTGCAAGATAATTTAACACATTTTGCTACTCTGGAGTTGAGGTCACAAATACTGGCACCAGGCTCTGCATGAATTTTGAACATCCTTAACATTATGTTATTTGACATTCATGGAATCATCTCAGGTTAAGCCAAACAGCAACACATCGCATCAGGTTGTGTTTGAGCGACGGCGGCGGCGCACGCTTAGCAAGGCACGCCGCAGTTCAGGTATTTTGCACTGTTGCAGAGGCACTGCATGTACAGTCACGGGATCCACAGGCAGAGCACTTGAGCACAGCTATCCACACCGAAACCCATCAGCCTGCTTTTTGCTTCCCTTCCTCTTATCAGCTGGCACTAGCACAAGCAGGCCTGGCATTACTGTTTTCAGTTTGCACCCATTTAAAACCAGTGCGGATTTCCTGGGAGAGCGGATTTAAAACTGCCACGTCCCCTTTAACTGAGCGAGGTTCGCAAGAGGGCCATGAAGGTTTCTTGTACTATTAACTGTTTCATTGCCAGCACCCTAGAGCAAGGCTCATTTCCTCTTTCCACTGTGTACTGAAGTGATGTTCTTGTTCCCAAACCCCAGAGTGTGACGTCCCTTTCAGGAGGCTGGCTGAACGGCCGCCTAGCTGTCTCCCGTTCTGGAATGTAACGAGAGTTCAGAGCCTCCATCGCTTCCCCAGGCAGCCTCCACAGCCTGGCAGCTCAGAGCTCTCGGAGCTCAGAGCTGAGTCTTTACAGCCACAAACACCCTAGAGTGAAGCTGACAAGAGCTGCCCAGGGCAGTGGTGGAGTCCCCATCCCTGGAGGGGTTTCCCAGCCGTGTGGAGGTGCTGCTGGGGGACAGGGGGCAGGGGGGACCTGGCGGTGCTGGGGAACGGGGGGACTTGATGGGCTTAAAGGTCTTTTCCAATGGAAATGATTCTGATTTTGGATATGAGAGGGACCAGCTTTTTGTCCTGTTAAACCACCCCATACCTGCTGCACCCCAGATGATCTCTGCAGACACATCCTGACCTTGTGACTGAACAGTAAACAGGGGAAACAAGGACCCTCTCCACTCTCCCAGTCCCAAAGACACCCACCTCCCCCTCACTGCTCTCCCCGACGATGGACAGCATTGCCCCGCAGCTTCACACACCTCAGAGCACAGCCAGCCAAGGGACAAG
>NW_010421403.1:51795-58112 GCF_000710305.1 Buceros rhinoceros silvestris | reverse complement strand
AGCAGGATCAACCTCTACATTCTCTGAATTTCTTTTTTCCCTTTTATTAAGTAGTATTTGGATGTAATACAGTGCCAGGGATATAACGCAACTCTGCGCTTCGCTTTCACTTTTCAGAAGGGACAAAAAGGAACAGGCATACCATGTATTTTTGATATCTTTCGGTTTAAGAGTAAGGCTAAACATATTCGTCCATTTTTTTATGCAAAAAGGGATCCACGCTAACAGTTCTTGGGATGTTACTTTTATGTCAACAGAAACACATTAAACCCACCTTTAACTTTAAACTTCTTTCTGGAAGAATTCTTGGGAGTGCTACAAAATTTGTTATTTTTTAAGCGCCTAATGAATATGAGTTTTGCCCTCCTGATTTACTCCGTTTTATCTCCTCGTGGATACACTGATATACTGCAAAACGGAAACACCCCGTTTCTGTCAAAAGCCTCGCCATAATCCAAGACTCGAAGAATCAAGAACCACTGCCCACATCACGCCAAGTTTCCATCATAGAAGCACGAGCTGTTGATGTTCTCCCAGACTCACCAGCGCACCATGAAACGCCCAAGTACTTCACACACAATGGGAACCTCTTCCTGGGGAGTTGCTGGGATTATTTCTTTTTTTTTGGCAGCAATAATGGATGGAAGTAAATTCACAGCCATGAAGGGAAGCTCTCCTCCTGCATCTCAAATCTCCGAAGCCATTTTTGGACTTGCACGCATGAACCACCACAACAACAACAGATTGAACAGACAGTTTGATTCCTGAAAAGGACTGGCCTTAAATCTTGTACTCCTGTCAAAACACATCCAAAGATAATCTCTGTGAAAGCTATCGACTGTTAAAAAATTGAAGGCCCCTAATTAAACAGCCGGCCAGCCCTACTGTTCTTTATTACACAGTTACGAAATGTCACAGGTAAAAAGCGCACAGGCCCTAGAGATCACCAACATTTGCATTTGAAACTACACCACGAGCAGGCATTCGAGGGTGAGCTGAGTGGAAATTAGATAAAACGCAAGTTCTTCTCAAGTTCAAAGGCAGCCTTGAAGGTGTAACACATTTTTAGCTATTTCAGCTTATTTTCTTCAGAAGCACAGATTAGGTTTGGGTTTTTACTGTACTCTTTTGCTTCCAAGTCTTGCAAGTATTATTAACTCAGTGTCCTCGACTTTGAGCTCTCAGAAGTACTTCGGTATTTTGTGTCACTGTCAAGCCTTGAATGGCAGTGGACAAGGACAAGCTCAGGGTGTGCTGCCTCCGTAGGGGTGACTGGTCAGGAGGGAGCAGGGCGTGAAGACAGGCAAGTGGAACCCAACTACCTTTTATTAGAGCAAACGAATCAAGGAATTGAACGACAGAGATGGCTCCAGCATTCAGACAGCGTTCCTTACCGTTGTCAATGAACAGTTCTTCAATGGGACAAAATACAAATTCAAGGACAAACAAGGAAAAAAACTGATAAAGAAATTCCAGCCCAGAGCTCACATTACAAAACAGGCTGCAAAAACACCTAAATGTGTTGAAATATGGGCCCTTCTGGATTTGAATGAGATGCCTTATCCAGGACAGAGCAGTGAAACACACTGCCATCAGAGCAGCACCGCGCTCTGCCAACAAACCGAAAGGCTTCTGCAGCTCTGCCATCAATGGCCACGGAGCCAGGACCGACCGGAGCCTTCAGGAGCTGCGCCTGAACAACCCCTGTATCCTCACACCTGGCTGCTTTAAAATCACCCTTTAATCATCTCTAAACAACCCCGTTTAGTTCAGTGTGAAAACAAACAGTTCAGTCCTGGGTTCATGTGTTATAAATGTCTATTTCTACCTCGACAAATAAACCGCTGGTGTGCCAATCCGGCAGGTATTTGGTACCTGGTGGTTTGGGTTTTGCCCCCGTTTTCAGTGAATACATCCCATTATCGCCAATGTAACATGAAATTGAATCTCGGCTAAAAGTTACTCTAAGGAACTCAGCCCTGCTACTCCAACACGTAGGGAAGAACCTACAGTCCCTGCAACCTCCCCCTGCCCAGCTCCCTTCAACCCACCGGCCAGCAAGTTCAGTTCCCAGGGCTAAACTGGTTTTAGCTTCTGACACACTTAGTTCTGGATTTAGGAACTGATCACGGAGGAGGAAGTCAGACTAGTAAAAAATGTAATCCTCCTGACCTGAACCCCAACGTCACTTCAGCTTTAGCTGCTCCTCCCGCAGAGCTGCGTAACAGGGAAGGACGGACCGTGCTGGGCGCCGAGCACCGAGGGATTCTGCCTAAGTCAGTGCCTGCAGCGCAGGCTCCAAAAACACAGCAATGCCATTTTCCCTAGGACAGAATTTTGTCTTAACTGTATCTCTGGGACAGCACTAGCCTTAATAAATGCTTCAGCTTCCAGAAAACCCCCTCTAAGTTCTATTTAACCCCTACCACATCATTTCTATCAGGGGATAAAGCAGCAAGGTGTGTCGGCGGGGGCTGCAGGCTCACTGTGCTGTCTGTCAGCGTGATGCTGGAGACCCCCAGCAAGGGTGCTGGGCTCTCCCTACCACACACCTTGGCACATCATTTTCGCCTCAGTGGCTTTCACAAACTTCTCCCAATCAGCACCCTTTTTTCTTTTTGGAAACAGCGCAAGAAAATGCTAAAGCACGTGTACAGCTCAGGGAGATGAAGGAAGCAGGCCCCGCTGAAAGGACAACCAGCAGCACCACAGCTCTGAAAGACTTAGCAAGTCAGTCCTTCCAGAGGAAAGGTCGAGCGGTATTAATCTATGAACACCACAGAGTTAAAGATGGAAACACTTTTCTAGGTGCAATAGAGAGCTCGCTATCACTTCCAGGCTTTGAAACAAGGTCAGGTAGCTTTTGACTCGGCGAGCTTTACTCCGGGTTCTGCGAAAAGCGATAGTCTGTGTTCTGAGAGAAGCCAGGAAACAGTCGCTGGGGTCTCTTTTGGCCTTTGGGGTTTTAAATTCCCTTCCTTGCCCTCGGATGCCAAAAAAACCACCCCGGGCCTGTCTTGGGCAGCAGAGTAAAACAAGGAGAGGAGATACGGAGATGGAAGCCACAGCTGAAGAATCTAGGTTCCGCTGAAGGCACCACTCCCATCTTCACTCGAAGATCTGCTTTTAACAAGAACTTCTAGTTTGAAAGAGCTTTGTCATCGATCAGCTGCACTTCACTCTTTTGCACAAGAACTTCGTGCATTAAACACGCGACCAGAGAGTCTGCTTCACTCTGGCATCTTCCACCTGACACAGCGAGTGGTCGAGACCTCCGGACCTTACTGCTTCAGTCTCACCTTGTGCATTTGTGATCACGAACCAGCTTTTAGTGTCTCAGATGGAATTTTAGCTTTGAATTCCTGTAACCCAAATCAATCCTATTCGTGAAGAATGTGTAATTTCGTACGTTTAGGTGGGACAACTGTGATAATCTGAGCGCATCAAACTTCATTTGGAAACGTCTGCGTGACTTGTCTTCTCAGGTGAAAGGGAGGATTTCAACACGCCGCTGTGTCTCACAGCTGAACGACAGGCCCAAAATAAGTTGTTAACTTATTTTTCTTTAGTTAAACTGGGAATGACAAACTCTGGCAAAATGCACCAGTAGATCATCAAGCAGTGACCCATTTTGCTACCGAGAACCTAGAACGGTTCTAAACAGATATTATGTCCTAGGAGGGCAAAAAGGCCGCCACCCTCCATGCTCTTTTGGGCCACCAAAACGTCAAAATCCTGCTCGCATCATGAACACAAGGCGGCTCCTTTATTTTTACTTTAAGAAACTGGAGCCAATAAAAATAGGTGTTGAGGGTGGTGCTTCCACCATCTGAACCAAGTAGGGAAAATGGGAGTTCTTTTTGCCATTTGAAATAACATGCTGATTTTTAGAGATCTGAAATGTGTGTCAAATTTCAGCTCATCAACAAAATCCAATTTAAGAAAGATCATGAAAATCATAATTTTTACGTATGTACTACTTCTTCATAATAATTTCCACTGAAAAGATACTAGAACAAAGTTTAAGTATGAAGCAAACAGAAAAAAACAAAATTATGGAAAACCCACTGAATTTTATACCACCCTGCTGAGGAAGGCACCTGGCTTGGTTTACACTCGTCTCAATCCCTGACACTGCAAACCGACTGGTTTTTACAGGACTTCAGGAACGTGGATAAGGTGTCGGGGTACCCACAGTCTTAATATCACTCATGATAGATGGCAAAATCAGCTAAATATTGGTAATGTGACACTTTTAATGTAGTATCATCGAGAACAGTGATTTGCTAACCTGCTACGCTGGGCGTTCTGCAGTTTTGTAATACAAATGAACTTCCAATGTGTTTAAAAATTCCCCTTTGCAGGAACAACGGGGCTTTTCTGTAGCATGACTAGTTCCAAGTAATTGGAACCACAACCTATTTTAGTAAGTATTAACTTGATCAAGGCATGTCCATAAACTGCTGTTGCTTTAACGGGTAAGGATGTTTACTAAGATTTTTTCACTTTAAATGGCATTAAAGTGGTTAGAATGATAGTTGAGTAAAATGATCAACTGGTCAATCTTCTGTATGGAGAAAATAATATACTGAGATCATCACAGTTAATGCTGAATTCATCGAGGTTTGCAGTTCTCTACTCTTTTGCAAGTCAACGGAAATCCTGTCCTTCAACTTTACTCGGATGAAGTTTTCTTACTGCCTCCAGTGGGGAAATCTCATCCTACACACAAGGTACTCGAGAACCTTACCAAGATTGATTGAATATGAATATTTGGGGGTTGTAAATCCACAGAGAGACCAAAAAGTGGCATGGAGCCAACAGCCAAGTGCTCCCTTCTACTCTCTAAAAAATCCAGACCTTTATTCCGTGTTGTTCTTAATTAACTACAGAAACACGATTGAGAACACGCAGTGCCTTTGTCAGCTCTGGAAGACATCTCACCCTTTCACATCTAAAAGCCAAAGACTTTAATGCCACTATCTACCTGCTGAATTTCCTTTCAGACTACGTAATACTATTTCTTCTTCAAGAGGTGGAATAGTGGGGAAAAAACAAGCATGTATCATAGGTATCTATTTAAGTCTATACCGTGAGAATACAACACAAACTGAAAGCTGCGCTTTGAGAACCTCATTCACCCCAGTCAGTATGTTCCAGTCAGAATACCTACGTGTCACACTGTTCCAGGCTGCCTTTATGCCTACTGTCAACTGCTCATTTGCCTACGGAATCTACCCTGTGAAAATGCCACTTGCTGTCACTCAAAAACTGTGCTGGAGATAAAACAGAAAATTAAAGGAAAAAAAAGATATATACTTGAACCAACGTTCAACAATGAACATTTCCGTTTACGTCTCAACAGTACAAAAATAATAGCACTTTGTTTTCCAACATCTAAACAACAGGCTTCTCAAAGACATTACGTTACTTTGGAAAATTCATGCTGGGATCTATAATCCGGTTTCAGCCTAGTTCTTGTTCCTGTATTAAGGACTTGACAGATGGATGGAGCTGATCAGGAACGATGAAATATTTTAACTTTCCATGATAGCTTCCAAATGGAATGTTTGCTTCACTTGTCCTGTTCCTAAGCTCAAATATTTTACCCCCACTCTTGGGGTGGTACCTCTACGCTTTCACATGCTGCAGAGGAAAAAAAGCCAAAGAAATGCAATGACTCCTTTGAAGTGACGTAATCTTAGTTTGGGAGACTAAGTTAAAACCAACTGAAGCACCTTGGTGAAAATCCTACCTCTCATTAATATTTTTCAGCAATGTTTTCAGTGACAGCTCTGGAGCATCATCCCAGGTTTTCAGAGGAAAAGAGACTTTGTGTGAGCTTGAATTTAAAAGCATCACCAGTTTCAATTTAGAAGTGTTTCACCGAACAGGGATTTTTCCAGAAGAGACAAAGATGGCTGAGATTTACTGAGCTGGTTCGGCAGAAACTACCTGGGGTAGGATTTCCCTGGAGCAGAGATGTGCTGAGAGAGGCCGGGTAAGAAACTGGAAAATGGCAATGCCTTGTTTAAAGGTAAACCAGCAAAAGCAACAACTAGTTTAATGTCAGAGCTCTTCTTTCTCACTGAAGGAAACCAGTTGTGGCTACGCTTACACTAGATGAATCGCAGCTCCTGGTGGTACAAGGCCAGATCAGATGGGGATAAACGCAGGAGGTCCAAGCTGAACGTACCAACTTCAAACCGGGGCTTCACACGAAGCTGTGGGAGTGCCAAGGGCTCACCCCTTCCCACCAGTCCATTCAGAGGACCAAACCCGTGCTTAACTGGAGAGGCCTTCCAACAGCTGAATGC
>NW_010421403.1:47942-51722 GCF_000710305.1 Buceros rhinoceros silvestris | reverse complement strand
AATGCCGAGCCAAGGAAAGCCCCGCACTAATAATGAGCACAGGAACAAGGAGAAAGGCCACCTTGGCCAGGTCTGTGCTGTGGGGACACTTGCATCTGGGACGAGCACCCACCGGTCAGAATCACCAGCACCACTTACCCACACCAACCCCTGGCTGGTGAACCACTGGCACAGACATCTCTCTTCTTTGCTATTTTCACTTTCCTTAACAGAAATAATAGATTTTCATCATGGTAGTGGGCCTCCAAGGATGTGAATTTACAGTAAGGGGAGAATAAAGCAAAATTAAATAGCAAAATGGAAAAATCCACCTCCACAACCTTTCAGGCCACCTTCCTGCGAGGAGAAACAAGGGTTTCTTAGGTTTTCATTATTTACTACCCTTGAGCTTGTTTTCAGAGCAGTGTTTTTTCAGAAGGCATTATGAAAACAGAAATCAAAGATCAGAATCTGGTTTGGTGCTACAACAGAAAAGAATAATTCAGTTTCTCTTAGACACCGCGTTCTAACTGCATCCTTCCTTTGAATATTTTGTGTCATTAACAAACACTGACAGTAGCTTGTACCTGTTATTTTAAACCCATAGTTCTTTAAAGAAAACCAGAGATCATGTGGTATATTACAAAAGATTAATTTTAACCATTCTGCTATGATGACATTAATTTTAAACGGAGAGATGCACTGCAGTATCAGAAATTTTTGCTTCATATTTAACTTTGAAATTACAATTAAACCACTGAGCTTGATTAATTTGGAAACAATAAAAAAGCGTTGGCAATATTTACTTTTGCTCAGGGTGCTCCGTTTCCAAAATGGGAAGCCCTTGCAGTTTGCAGAATTTATTTACAGTATCTGCTTCCAGAAAAGATCAAAACGTCAGCCTATATTTTATCAGAAAATTGTTTCAAAAGGATCAGCCAGAAAAGAATCGGGGACCACTGAAAACAAGCTTCTCGCTCTGGTGAAACGTAAAACGCTTGGCAGAAGAGGTACAAAATTTTCTGCTAAGGCAGAGGATGACCCATCAAATCTATTATATTTCAATTGTAGTCTAAAACTTGGCTCTAAAATGTACCTAAAAGTAGAGATATTGTGGAGCAACATGATAGGAATATATTTTTTTTCCCCAAGTCCTTTAAATATTTTCTGTAGAAGGAACTTTCAAATCAAGTAGGTTTCCCTTTACTAAATTTAAGAAGGTAGAATTAGTTTATATCCTGCATCAGAGAAAGTAACTTGGGATTTCACAACAAAGCAACCCTTTCATATTAAAAGATGAGAGACAGAAAATTCTCTGTACTCAGAAAAACATTAAGGCTTCAGAAAAGACAATTGGGCTCCTTGGATTTTATGACAATTCAGGAAAAACTGTCCATCAATCCGGCCTGCAGACCGCATTAGGGGGAAAAACGACCACCGCCACGCTGCTCCTTCTCCGAATTAGAGTAACTCCAATCCAAACATTACTGATGACACAGGTCTAAGACAAACTATTTGGAGAAGCCCTGTGTATGCAGCACCAGGTCATTCGTAATGTCCTTCAGCCTAATTAAACAGCATTACAAATCCCAAAGTTTGGATAACGAGAGGCCCGGTTTTGCGCTGCGATGTAGCGGGAGTCCCAGAGTCCCGCAGTTCGGACAGTTCTCAAAGCCTGCATGGTTTGCAGCTGGAGATGGCACAGGGCACTAAACACAACTAGCATTTTATTGTGCAGTATAAAATTCCATCCAGCTACTAGAATTTTCCATGTACTGTTCAAGAAGATGAAACACAAGAAACAGATGTAAACCTCACTCATCCTCCTGCAGTACCCCTTTCCTCTTTTATTAATGCTGTATTTTCTCTGATATATCACCCTTCCATGTGATCAACAAGAAAAAAAATATTATGAGGACTCATATGACTCTGGCTTCTTTCACCCGCTGAAGTAAGAGGTACAAATCAGTAAGTGCCACCTCAGATTAGGGCTAAGGACAATCCACAGCGTTCATGCTAGAGTTGCTACACGCATATTACAAACACCCATAAATTCCACCCTGTTTCCTAACACCCAATTTAAAGCTTTTTGAAACATGCCATTCTGGAGGTGCCGAATTCCCCCGTCCGTACGCACCACCAAGCAAGGACAGCGTTTGGCAGACGGCTGATCTCTGCATCGCGGTTCTGCGTCACCTTCCTAGCCCAGCACAGAGGCGGCCTCAGCTCCTCCACAGCACCTCACGGTTGCGCCCAAGCAGCTACGGGGCTGTTGTAGTGAAGCTGACTCGCATCTCAAAGCATGGGTGGAATGATGTGCAACCTCGAGCACCCATCTGTGCAGACTCACCCTGAGAAAAATGGGTGCAAAGCTGGAATAGAACTGACATTCTGGAGAGCCAGTGAAGCGAGGGAAGACTGGTACTGTGTGAGAACAGATCACGAACTTGCAGTAGAAACTGGCTGACATCAGAAATTATTGGATGATGGAGAGTGAAAACAGAGATGCAAGACATGAGACATGCAAGGAACTGGGATACGAGCAAGAATGGCTGAATGTGAAACTGAGAACCGAGAAGAATGAAATTCTGACTTCAAAAAGAGCTGCGCAGGCCAACAATCCTTTCAGGTCCCACCCTCTTCGTGGAGCATCACTGCTCTCGCTTAGCCGGCTCGAGAGACCCTTCATGGAGTGAATATCCCAGCAACTACTGTAAGGAGTGCCCAAACCCCAGGAGCCCACCAGAAGAGCTGGCACGGGAAGCTCCTAGAACTGAGACTGTTTCTGCAAAATAATCTGGGCTTCAGAGACCGAGCTTGGCCAGAAAGTCTTAGAGAAAACCTGTTGTTAAAAGCTACAGTAAAGAATAACAGCAAATTCTGAATTCTAACTGCAGAGCAAGGTCTGAAAATCATATAGCAGAGAAGATCTGGAACCACACACCGAACAATTAAAAAATACTAGATAGCTGCATACTGATTAAATGTCATCTGTTTACTGCACAGACTTCCTTCGGTGGAGAAAAATAGCACGTTGTCCTATAATTAAAGACTGCCTGATGCTGTACAAGGTACCAGGGGGTGAACTAAGGTCACTAAGGTTTTGAAGTATTAGGCTGCAAGCACAGTAATGCGTATTAAATACAAAAAGCCCTTGCATTTAAAAATAGATCAAATGGAATAGAAACAGTGTCTGCACATACCTATACAGCTGCGAACATTTTACTACTGGTAGACAAAACCAGTGCAAAATAAAACCAAGACGCTGAGATGGAGAGCTGAATGTTTTTTGGATTTTGTAGAAGCGCTCTGAGGTTTATCCACAGGTACATATTAAAAGTTTAAGGAAAGAAATCAGTAAACCACTAACCTTACAGAAATATTATCCCAGTCCCAGTTTTTCACATGCAAAAAACATTTCCTCTTAATCCAGATGCAAACTTTGATAATTATTTCACCCAAACATTTGGTTTTCCTTCACCAAATGTTGTCAGTCCCCATTTTAGAGCAAATAAAAACATACACAAAGGCACATCCCTGAAAGAAACAAACCCAACAAAATGAGCCCCACAATTTAACCTCTCCATGGCCAAGGTATCAAGAAGCTCTCTCAGCTCAGTAGTGTCCAACTTTTAAGTGAGAAAGGTCTGCTGGAAAGAGGAGGAGGAAAAAGAGAAAAAGAAAAGGGAACTGCCTTCCTTTCCTTCTTAATTTGAGCTTTCCGCTACCAAAGAGCCACTGTTTGTTTCCTTATTTTAGGTCACGTCAGACAGTTATACATGCCACACTTTTTAACTCTTT